>NW_014577131.1:267144-287334 GCF_000485595.1 Priapulus caudatus | reverse complement strand
ATCGGTAACGTGGCGATGCTATTGAAATTCAAAACATCCAGCGTCGGCTTCCAAGGGATTTCGACACCAGGTGGCGTCTATTACGACGGCAGCCACGCCTTCTCGTCACCCCGACCCGCGCGCATTCTCGGCACCGCCACCGTGCGACTGCGCCCCTCCTGCATTCTCTACGAGCATGCGCAGGCGTTGACACACAATACCGCTGAAGACCCTGATCCGGTCCGGGAGCCGTCATCGACGTCGTCGGCCCAGGACTCGATGCACGGAGCCCAAGCTACGACGTCACCCGTCACCAGGACATCTTGGCTGAGCCACTACTATGTCGCCACCACGCGTTTGCGTACCTCGTCGTCTTTCTGTCTCAGTTAGCTGCTTTCGGTAACCTCGACCTTTACCTGTTCGATATCGACATATAATTTTCTTTCCAGTACACCTTTACAGCAACGTCAACATTCAAAGTTATATTTAGAAATGTTATTACGTCAATGTTGAATAGGACTGGGAAGGCAGATAATGGGCCGCCCATCCCAGATGTGCCAGCCGTGCTCTCTGCTGACACACACAGGGCTGGGCACGACGCTGGCCCCGAACGACGTCGAATCACCTCGGCACCAAGCGGACGACTCAACATAAACCCGCTTCAACCGGACTTCGCTGGGGCGGGGCTCCGGCCGGCCCGAAAGACGGCTCCAGTCGGCTTGGCTACCAGCAGACAGCCATCACGGCCGTCTCACCGGTGGTCCGACACTGCGCCTGTCGTCGACTACCTCTGCGCTCACGTCGACGTCTTCTCCCCGCTGCACAACGATCTTCCTGCAGTCCCGAAACACGCGCCGATCCCGCTCGCCTCAGAGAACGTCGCAACCCCTGGACTGCGATGCCGCCCGACCGGGCACCCGAGTCTCCACGGCCCACTGTCACATCCCGCGCACGCGCACCGGCGCCCCCCGCGGCTGTTTGCGGTGGTACGGCGCGGCAGCCGCCACCTGCCTGCGTTCGCGGCTTCGCCTCGGACTGTGCATCGCTGCTCTCTCGCTCAGGCGCTGCCCTGCTCTAGTGATGGTAGTCAAGACCGTCACTTCTACAACATCCACTATAAGATCTCCTGTCCCCCCCGCTCATCACACCGTACCGCTATACGTCCTTCGCCCTGTCCGCATACTCTGTAAAAGTTGAGCTCGCCGCGAAAAACTTGTTTGTAATGATTAGACGATGCTGCTGCGAATTGACATTGATATTTTTCCACCGAACACCCACCCCTACCTCTATCCTACTAATCCCTTACTATACTATCTACTATACTTATATACCAATACTATACCTTACACGCTACCGCTATACGTCTTCGCCTGCTACGATATTGGATAAAAGATTGAGCTTCGCGCGACAAAACGCTGCCTTTGTAATGAATTTAGACGATGGCCTGCCCGCGAACATTGAATTGATATTTTTTACGAAACCCGATAATATAATCCTACTCTATATATACTACTCACCTATACCTATACTATATCCATACTCATATACACGTACGCTACTCACGATCCTCTCGCCTCGTACGTATTGCTCAAAAGTTTGAGCTTCGCCGGAACACCTTGTTTCGACACATGATTCGACGATGGCTGCGCGACAACTTTGAATTGACTATTTTTACGAACGATATACCCTCCCTACTATACTTATATATTATATATACTATCTATACTATATTATATATATCACCTCACTACCCTACGGTGCTCTTAGCTTTATATATCCAATATAACAGCACACATTGATGTTAACTGATGGCTTATAATAATTCAAGAAACTAAATTTTCAACCATCTGGTCTTGATCATAGTTACGTATACGGGCAGTCACACGTCAGTCTACGTGAACTGTGATTAAGACTAGATGGTAAAAAATTTAGCTCTTTGGAACATTGCGTACACATATTATTATTAGACACTATACATACATACGCACCGCGTTTCATGTTATCCTCCGATGATACAGGAACTAACATGATGAACATACTATCCTTTCTCGAGAGATGGCCGCTGCAGAACTCATGTTCGCCGCTCCAGAGCAGTTGCAAAGCATTTCTTTCAAAAGAATTGGACCGACGGAACAAGCTTGTAACTGAAGCTCCAAGTGTTGAGGTTAATACTTTTATACCGCCCTCTCCTGCGGAAAGCCAGATGTAAGAATTCACTCAATGAATTAAGCTAACAGCCTAACACCAACGTGTCTTGTCTGCCGACTGGCTGCATACATATAGAATTACCCGGAAGGCTATACTGTTACATTAAACAGCCACGTATGCTATACTACGCCACACACACACGCACGCACGCTACGCAACGCACGCCGCAAAGCACGCAGCCACGCTGCGCGCACACACAACACACACACACACACACACACACAGCACGACACACCACCACACCATGTACGCATAGCGACCAGACTCTCAACTTTTACAATATCGTACAGGCGAAGACGTATACGTACGTGTAATACAACAACTCTATATATGGTTGTAAAGGTGACGTCCTTGCCGACCTCACTAGAGCAGGCATCGCCTAGCGAGAAGCACGATCACAGCCACAAGCCCGAACGCAGGCAGGTGGCGCTGCCCGCCGTTTACCACCGCAAACAGCCGCGTGGGGGCGCCGGTGCCGTCGCGGATGTACATGGGGATCGCGTAGACTCGGGTGCCCGTCGGCGGCATCGCATCCAGGTTGGCGACGTTCTCGAGCGACGGGATCCCGTGTTCGGGACTCAGGAAGATCTTGTGCACGGGAAACGTCGACGAGCCAGAGTAGTCGATCGACACGCAGTCGACACCGTAGACGCCGATGCTTCTGCTGTCGGCCAACCACTGAGCCGTCTTCCCGGCGAGCCCCGGCCAGCGATAGTCTGGGTTGAACGGGTTATTGACGTCCGCTTTGGTGCCGAGGTATTCGACGTCGTTCGGCCAGCGTCGGTGCCAGCCTGTGTTCAGCAGAAGCACGGCTCCATCTGGGATGCGACCATTATCTGCTTCCCAGTCCTGTTCAACATTGACGTAAACATTTCTAAGATACTTTGATGTTGACGTTTGCTGTTAAAGTTACTGGAAAAAAATTAATGTCGATATCAACAGGTAAATCGAGGTACCGACAGCAGCTAACGAGACAGAAAGACGACGAGGTAGCGCAAAACGAGGTGGTGGCGACATAGTTATCTCACCAAGATGTCCTGTACGGTGACCTCGTAGCTTGGGTCATCATCAGTCTTGCCGGACACGTCGATGACGGCTCCCGGACCGATCAGGGTCTTCAGCGGTATTTTGTCAACGCTCTGAGCATGCTCGTAGAAATGCAGAGGCGCATCCACGTGCGTGCCAGAATGCTCGCTCGTACAGAAGCGTTTCTCTTCGTAATAGACGCCACCTGGTGTCAAACCCTTGAAGCCGACGCTGATGTTGAATTTCAATAGCATCGGCCACGTTACCATGGCCGTGTTCGAATATTTGTGCGAGAGATCGATGATGTTCTCATCCACCTCACAACTACCTCGGTCCAATATGGCGGCAAGGAGAACTAGCGTTGCTATCAGCAGATTTGCGTTGCTTGCGGCAGCCATTATATTCATGCTTGTAAACAAGATAAAAAAAAACATGAAGACAATCCGAAGACTTACTTTACGTATATTTTATACCCTTAAGTTATCAGTTTATCGATGTTTTTATATCAATCAATTGATCTTTCTATCTCTCTATCTATCTATCTATCTATCTATCTATCTATCTATCTATCTATCTATCTATCTATCTATTATCTATCTATTATCTATCTATCTATCTATCTATCTATCTATCTATCTATCTATTCATCTATCTATTTATCCCTGTGTCTGCCTGTCTGTCTGTCTGTCTGTCTGTCTGTCTGTCTGTCTGCCTGTCTGTCTATCTGCCCAAATTTTTATCGATATACTGAATCCTAATGAGAAAAGAAGCCAAAACTTACGCAGCTAAGAGTGTTCACATCGCCTCTCTCTCTCTCTCTCTCTCTCTCTCTCTCGGGCAGTGCTCTGTTTGTGCTCTGGGTGTTGAAACACACATGTTTTTATTTACATTCCTGAATCCCTGACATTTTTACACGCAGGCGTAGACAGATCGGCTACTAGCGCTCATAGGGTCTATGTCCCCCAGGGTGCTGCCGGAACGTACCCTGGTAACTATTTGATATGATTAGGGTTAGGGTTAGGGTTAGGAGTAAGCGTAGGCGACTCCCTAGACTCGTTAGTGGAGTAGCCGAGGTACGGTCCGGCATTTAGATAGTACCAGGTGGGTTACGTTCCGGTATACCGGACCGTACCCAGGGTACGTTTCGGCAGTATCCTGGGCGACATAGACCCTCTCAGCGCTACTAGCAGTACACAACATCTGTTTTACACGTGTTACATGACTAGCTAGACAGAGCGTCGCGCAACAAGATGCGCGGCTACATTGATGTATTAGAGAGAATGGTAAACGTGGTTAGGTTAGACAGATTAGAGGGTCATTGTGAAATGGGGGTAGGACGGTTGGAACTGGGAGGAACGGACTTGGACAGGACGACGAGACGGCGACTGTTGTCTGTAAACAATATATTTCTTTAGTTGAACACAAATTATATATGTCTTCTTGATTATTTCTACTCTAAATTATTACATACAAAATACATTCCTACAACAGTTCAAAATATTTATGTTACTTTGACTCAGTTTAGCAATTTAGGGTCTGTGCAAATGTCTCATATTTCTTTAGGAGAGGATGTTTGTACGCTCCATTTTTCTTAGGTGACGTTTTGCAAACTCATCTATTATCTGTTTAATATCAAATGGAATGTCTCTATAAATGCAGGCCCGTGGGGAAGTAGGGAAGGGGGTGCGACGGGTGCCCCCCCCCCACATAGGCTGCGGAGGTCCACTTTTTTGTGGACCAGCGATTTAAAAGAAAGTGAAATAATAAAGACTTGAGCTTGGCACACTACTGAAAGATGATCAGCAGCAAACCTAGTGAATAATACGGATTTACAACTTTATTTCTATGTTTATTCTTTTTAAATAGTGACATTGACATTGTTATTCTCTAAAATTGTAAAATACATGTTACATAAAGTAGTCTGTTTGCCAAAAAAATCCATTTTGAAGTTCAAAAATTTGAGAAATGTCCACGTTTTGAGGTTCGCTTTTGGCTGCCTGTTTTCATATCATACTGCCTTCAAAACGCGCGAAATGCAGTCTCAGACAACCTAATTCTCAAAATTTTCCGGAGGGCATGCCCTCGGACCCCCCTAGAGACTGGCGCCTCCGGCGCTCGTTAGGTCCGTATACTCGTTGGATCGCACCCTCCCGTAAAAAACCTGCCTACGGGCCTGGAATGTGAATCATTGCCAGGCCGGTTATAAAAAGAATTATTTTTTATTTTTTATTAAAAGAATATATTCGCCAGCTATTTAAAGAATATAAGCGAAAAAAATATAAAAAATATATTTATATTTAGCGAGAGCTAATATACATTATATTAATTTATATTATAATATTTACATTAATACATATATATTAGTAGATAATTTTTGTTAGTGTTTTATTGATTTTTTTTAGTTTTCTTTGCTTTTCACATAAGTATATGTTTAAACATATTTCTTTTAAACCAACCTGCCACAATTCTTTTTCTATGGCAGTGTTCATGTAGGAAAGGCGCTCGCGTCGCTGGTCGGGTTGCCAGCCAAGAAAATTTATTTCGGCAAAACCTGGGCGCTCAAAATGGGCAAGGGTATGCCCGGGAGAGATGTGAATAGCAAAATCCGCCCTAGAAGTTTCACTGTGGCCGCAGAGCATCCCGCTACAATCCTTTTCCTATGCTAATGTAGGCCCTACATATGTATGGCGCTTGCATCGCATCGCTTTTTACATTTTTTTCGCTTATATTCTTTAAATAGCTTTTCATAACCGGCCTGGCAATGATTCACATTCCAGGCCCGTAGGCAGGTTTTTTTACGGGAGGGTGCGATCCAACGAGTATACGGACCTAACGAGCGCCGGAGGCGCCAGTCTCTAGGGGGCCCGGGAGCATTCCCTCCGAAAAATCGCTGGTCGGGTTACCAGCCAAGAAAATTTATTTCGGCAAAGCATTTGCGCTCAAAATGCGCGGGTGTATGTCCGTGAGAGATGTGAATAGCAAAATCCGTCCTAGAAGTTTCACTGTGGCCGCAGCTATGGGCCGCAGCATCCCACCACAATCCTTTTCCTATATCCTAATGTACATAATAATGGCGCTTGCATCGCTGGTCGGGTTGCCAACCAAGATAATTTAGTACGGTAAATCTTTAGCGCTCAAAATGAGCAGGGGTATGTCCGAGAGAGATGTGCTTGGTAAAATCTGCCCTAGACATTTTACTTTGGGTGCAGCATCCTGTCACCATGCTTTCCCTACCCCCTGTTGAATTATTTATTGTACATTAGAGGGCGCGCTCGGCACCGAAAATGGCGCCCCACGTGTAAAAAATTATTTCGTTATCCGCGGGAGTTTGACCACACTCTACAACACAACCGAACAAGTTTCAGTTTGTGTCAGGGTTACTTTATTGTATTAACTGGAAAATTAAATCATGGCATGTAAAAATCATATAAACACACAGGACGAGTCTACCAGACAGAAGGTTTTTGTCGTAAATGGTGAGAATTATTGGCATTGCCAGTACGCACTACTACTAGTACAAGTACAGTACGGTACTCAGTAGTCACTCACAGTGTCACTCAGTACTGACAGTAGTACTAGTACTAGTAGTAGTAGTAGTAGTAGTAGTAGTAGTAGTAGTAGTAGTAGTAGTAGTAGTAGTAGTATTAGTAGCAGTAGCAGTAATAGTAGCAGTAGTAGTAGTATTAGTAGTAGTAGTAGTAGTAGTAGTAGTAGTAGTAGTAGTAGTAGTAGTAGTAGTAGTAGTATACTATAATATATAGTATATCAATTTATCATATATGTAGTAGCCTAGCCGCTGATCGAGTACTACTACTACTAGTACTAGGCTAGGCATACACTTCTGTGGTGTGGGTGTCACTCCCAGTCCCATACTATTACTAGAGCTCATAGGGTCTATGTCCCCCAGGTTACTGCCGGAACGTACCCTACCCTGGGTACGGTCCGGTATACCGGAACGTACCCTGGTAACTATCTATAGCTGATATGGTTAGGGTTAGGGTTAGAGTTAGGGAGTAGGAGTAGGCGTAGGCGACTCCCTAGACTCGTTAGTGGAGTAGGCGAGGTACGGTCCGGCATATTAGATAGTAGTATTTAGTACCAGGGTATGTTCCGGCAGTACCCTGGGGGACATAGACCCTATCAGCCATACTATATGGTACGCATGCTCGTCAAAGCATCTCAAAATTGGACCCTAAATGGCGTATTCAGCGGTAGCAAATTTCACGCCTTATTGGCATAAGATAATATTAATAATGTAAATCTCACTCTAGATACAATCATCATATTCATAATGTAACCCAACAAGAGTAGGTAGTTTTCTATGTTGTACTCTTGAGTCTTGTTGGGTTACATTATTGTATCTAATCTCACCCCTAAAACGGACCCCTAAATGTCGTAGCACAATAAATTGGTCCCTTACGTTGAGACTAGAAAACCTGGCTAGAATATCCCTTTGAGAATGTAAGCAAGGAAAGTGACCCTTGTTGATTGGGCAGTCATAGTAACGGAGGTAGACTCGGGAGAGATCGAAGGAAAGACACAACACTACGGTTTCATTACACGGTGAGAGGATTTATAGGTTCCCGTTTATTTTCCACTGTAGATGGCGCCACTGTACGGGCTATACATTTATCATACATAGAGCAATCGTGCCCTGGTTATCTTCATAGATCACAACAGATCCACGTTGACATCCTCCACTGACATCATTTGACAACTGAGTAAGGTACAGGCTTTCCTGTACCGCTGCTGCCAGTGCCATGTACTCTGCTTCGCATGATGACAGGGCTACTGTGGGTTGCTTCCTGGATTTCCAAGAAATCAGGGCACCAGCTTTAGATAAACTGAAACAATAGCCAGTTGTGCTGCGCCTATCTTCTACCGAAGATGCCCAGTCAGCATCACTGTAACCCATCAACTCTAGGCCTTCCTTACACTTTCTTTTCCCGTTTATTTTCCACTGTAGATGGCGCCACTGTACGGGCTATACATTTATTATACAGGGTGAACCAAGAGTAAACATAAACTACACTAAGTTTACACTCTAACCACCCTAAACGTCGAAGGTTAACCTACCCCTTTTTCTAAAGACGTTGTCGCCGCTACAGGGTCAAAATCCGACCCTTTTTTGACGGTTTCTCGACGAGCATGCGTACCACTTTAGTATGGGAGTGACCCCCCCAGAGTTCACTGTACACAACAGTCACAAGGTCTGTCGATTTTTGGATCTAATCTGGCAGTTGCTATTGACATTGCATGAGTCTATGTTAATGGTAGCTCCAATAAATGGCCGTATAACGAAAGGCCTTCTGTATAATACACTGTCCATCAATACACTGTATAGACGTAATTATCATCTCACAGTCTGGGGCTGAGACTGAGCATGAGCCATGAGGCTGAGCCTGCTTGAGAGATATCGGTTGTGCCAGAGTTCGTCATTGTTGGCACTGTGTTACGTGTAGCCTTTGCTTCACATTAGGAATGACGGATCACTAATCTGTTGCAGAGTGAATAGAGACTCTGGTAAAGCCATGCTTCAACTGACCTGTGGCGCAATCTGGGTCCAGTCTACAATAGTAGATTCAAACTATGCTAGTACTTCTAGTAGTAGTAGCTCTGCCAGAATGCCAGTAAGACCACTGGAATGCTGCCACTGGCCTGGATGATGGCCTTGTAAGCAGGATCTTGCTAATACAGACAGCATATAGTGATATACATTGCATCACTAAATTGTAGCATTTAAAGTGTACCCTATATACATACAACTGGATTATAATTAGAAATGAAATGTTTTTGCTTTGCAGAGAAAGCAGTATCAGGAAAGGATGGGATTGAGGCTCGAGTTGTTAAATTGAGACATCCGAAAACAGGTAATTGTTAAATTGACTCTGTCACGAATTTTCTATGGTGCATATTTGTAAAAAATTTTGCTGCCATTTTTTTACATTTTAAAAGTAAGTACTAACGGGACTAAATGTATCGTCAAATTCTTACCTGATAAGACTGTTTCTCAACTAGGTAAAAATCCAAAAAACCTGGACGATTTGATAGGTCCTGACATTAATTGCTTGCTATAGGCTATGTATGAGTCACGAGTGTATGTTTACATCGAACAATATAGTAAAATAGGAAGTATAATGCAGCAATTTAACCATAAAAAGTTAACAGAATTACTTACATTTTGTGAAAAAGTGGATCTTTTTTTTTTACTATTTACGGTGACGTAATCACTTTAAAGCTGAAGTGTTTGTGCAAGCTTATAGTATACACCAGTTTCCTTGTTCACCTGCCTTTCACTTATTCATAGCATTAGGTATTTCATCAGAATGTGCTCTGTCTGACATACAGGTTTTCTCGATATTATATATAATACTTGTTTATCATATGTTATTCGTTGTACTAGATCAAGGGGCAGTGTACCTGTTCTCTCCAGATGGAAAAATTGTATCTGAGGTCTTACAGTTTAAAGAACCATATCGTTCCTGGTTTATTGGTGACAGTGTTCAGTCAGGTAGGATAACTTAAGATTTATTATTAAATTTATTATTATTTATTTATTTAAATTTATTATTTAAGCAAATATATTTACACACTGTAATATGAAACATTAAACTTGACAAGTTTTTCTACATGTCAGTATATATGTGTGAATAATAGTACTGTGGGTAACTCAGGTCAAATTACTTTTTGCATCTCCATAACATTTACTATCAATTGTTATTATATATATATATGTTTATTGTTTACAGATGGAAGCTTTTCTCTTTGTACACCTGTGGATCCCATCTTTCTGATATTACCATATCTCATCAAAAGCAGCCAGGTCTGTAAAGTTAGTTGTAAGTTCTTCATTGTCGTCCCCTATTGACCCAGGTAGTTGGATCAAAGCTGATTGACATGTTTCAATTGGGCTTTACTCACTGTAGTTATCCAGTGAAATATAATTGTACAATTTCACCAAAAATCGGTCATATTTTTAATGTGTCAGGCTGCTTACAGCAAAGTTTCATTTTAGGGATACATTTAATGGTCAGATGAACTGCCTAGCCATTTATTCATATTTTTTATTTAGAATGGCAAGTTTCAACTTCTAGACCAGGTTTTGATGGATGACGAGTTCCCACAGTGCTGCCATCTACTAAATTGTTCAGGAATAAGTGGCTTGGATATGATAACAGATACAAAAGGTAAAATTATTTATATATTATCTAACTATGAGTTACTAATTCCCACACAAGATTATTTTTAAACTTTACATCAATTTAGGTTAAACATATGATATTAGCCCGTTTGTTTTTATAAATTCAATAGGTGATGCAGATTTGAAGGCATACAGATTTAATCAGGACAAGTGTCTAGAATTTCTTAGACAAAAGGTAGGCAATTATCATTTGTAGATTTGTAACATACAGCATTAATGTAAAAAGGGTCTAAAATATAATTATTGGCAATTTCATGTTGGATTCATTACATTTGGTGAGGCAGAAACCTATGAGAAAGCTTTCTCATTGTGTGATTTGAAAATGCAACTGCCCATCCTAGACCATTAAAAGGCAAATATTATATAATGGATGATCATTCTGCTGTCACATAGTATTCTTTATTTGTATGAAAGGTGCATGCAAATATTATGCGTTACTTTGCAGGTAGAACTAACAGCATCACATCTGAAGAAAACCTCTGTTAATGTGTCTGCTGGTTCTCAAGCAGCTGTATTTGTAAAAACTGCCACTGAAGGTAAGTGCAGATAGTGTTAGTGAGGGGGATCGAACTTAGGAAATAAGACCGAGAAGAAGAAAGAAGGTGAAAGAAAAGGGAGAGAGAGAGAGAGATGTGAATTGCTGTTTTTATAATTTTTATCATAACGTTCAGGGGTAGAAATTAACTTTTGAACACGGGAGTCCAACGGACTCCCTAACCTCAAAAAGAGGGAGTCCGCAGCAAAATGAGGGAGTCCGCAGTCTGAGGTTCAAAATTAAAGATATTAACAATAACGCATGTGCTTATTTTTAAGATTCATGCGGTTGCACATCTGCCAAATTTTCTTTGGACATTAGCTGAAAAAATACGGTAATTCCGCGAGGCCGTGCTCTGGAACGAACTAGTTAGTATAGCATAATTTTCAGGGAGTCACACGGACTCCTGCATGCGTCAAATCAGGGAGTATTTGACGCCGGACTCCCGTTAATTTCACACCCTGACGTTTTTATGATTATATTTGGTAGGTGAGTACAAGAAATATGCTTGTGACCTGATAGCAGCTTACCTCTCTGTTGAGTTTGCAAAAAAGCTACATTCATATCTTGGGTAAGTAGATTGTAAGTGAACCTAAATAGGTCAAAAATTGTCTAGAATAGAATCTCGTTGTCATTTGAAATGTATGAATCCTCATTTCTTTCATTATGTAAATGATTTCTTGCATGCTTTCCTAAATTCTAATTTGATATGTTTGATGGGAAATGTACTGATATATTTTATAGTTGAATTTATCCAGTATGATATTTGTTAATAACTAAATTTACGTCACAGCACTGAAGATAAGACTGATGTTAAGAAGGAAATCCTATCATCACCAGAAGACCAGCCTCCTACGAAGGTATGTCATACTAATGGTTTAATTTCGCAGTAAATCCTTACATTGACTATTGCAATAATTTATTGTTTTAACAACTGGTCTGTTGTTTTTGTTAATCTGTTTTGTCAGCCACTTTAAATTGCCAGCAGATGGCAGACACGATGTCCAGATACGCATTAGATGGTGGTAGCACACTTTGGGTCAGGGTTCATAGTAGTAAGTCACATGTTGAAATAAGGACTTATAAGACCTTTTCTGAAGGCCAAAATAAGACTTTTTTACGCGATTTCTGATAGATCACCGACTATTAAAGTACACTAATAATATTTATATACACAATTGCACAGCAGATTTAATTATTCCGTATTATATATACAACAATTCTTACTCTAAGTCGAGAACAGTTTAGAAAACAATGATCCTTTGGCAAAAAATAAGGACTATTAAGTACTTTTCTAAGATTTCACCAAAAATAAGTACTAATAAGGGCCCTTATTTTATTTTTAACAAAATAAGTACTAATAAGACTGGAAGACCCGCTACGAACCCTGTGGGTCAGACTGTTGAATAGGTTTCAGTAGGTTCTTGTATTCATGTGATAATTCATACTAGCTCTTGTCTATTAACATTCATGAGGCCTTTTTTGAATGACAAGAAATAATGGCTTAATGCATTTCCGACATAGTCTATTCTCAGTCACTATGGTTACAAAATGTGTGCAGCACAAGCTATTCGTGGTTTGCTCTAACAAGCTCAAGTCATTATTTGCTGGTTTCTTCTACAGAGAATAAAGATGGAAAAACAATGCTCAGAACCCACGGAAGACTACAGTAAGACAAGTGGAAACACAAAGACTCTTAGTGTAAGGGTAATGTATTGCATGAAATATGATCTGTGCATCCAACGAACAGCATCACAGCTTTGTATCACATCGCTTAATTGACTAATGATTGCAAACGAAGTAGTAACTAGTAGATGATTGAATTAATCTTCTGAAATTCAGGTTGGCAAGATGAGCAGAGGACAGAAGGTACTGAGTAAAGTCGACAAGAGTGGTATGAAAAGCTTGTCTAGTTTCTTTTCACCGAAGGTTGGAGCAAAGAAGTAACCAGTTGCAACAGCATCATTTAGCATTGAGAGAGTAACTGGTTTGGTACATGTAGCGGTTGGTCGCTCAGGCAACCCGATAGATTAACGGTGAATATATAGCATTTCATTTATTTTGTTCACTGTGACCTTGTAATATAATTTGTATATAACGTCTTTGAATCAGTCACTGCTAGCAGGAGCTGTATTCCTTGTTAAAAAATGACCAAAAGTCATTGAAATGTGTTTGTACACAATCCAAGCCAACAGTCACTTGTTTAATATTGACAAGAGTTCTTACATTCACTTTTTTCAACTTGTCTGTACAATAAAACGTTTCGATCGTACTCATCTCACTAGTACATTGTGATATACCATCTCTGTAGAATTACTCACATGTACTTTCATCACTTCACAATAAATAAGGACTGCAGCTTTCACGTAAATGGATAGAAAATGTTAGATTTCCTGTTTCCGACTAAGCATCACGGTAGTTTGCACATGTATACACTGGTTATCAGTGTCAGTCGATTTCTTCTCTCATGTCGGAGCACTTCATCATTTCAGATGTTTCCCGGTCTTAAAATGGCAGCTTGGAGCACAGCAGCCTCCGTTAATTCATCGGCGGGTCACTTCCTTCTGCACGTCTTCCGTGAAAGCTTCGCTGAACGGTGAAGTTTTAACTTCTCGGCCGCTGTCTGAACGCGTGCCACTGGGACATGAGGGGCTCCCTCCTTTTCCAGATTAAATCACTACCATACTTCACGTACCATCTGCAATGTAATACAAACGGATAGCTAATTTGGGGGGGGGGTCAACAGCAACAGTTATGCGAGTCCTGCCTAGGTGGTAGTTAGCCGATTCGAACATGGCAGACCCACATCATCACATGCACGAAACCACCTATCAGCAGCCTAAGCTACTTTCACGACAATGATAATCCTAATAGCAATATGCTTAAACTTCATCTAAGGCCTAAGAAAAAAAGATGTTTGTTTCCGCTAACAAGCTGAAAAAAATTGGACACGGGAGGCAGGCAACTTTTTTTATTAAATATTTTTTACTTTTTTGTGGTATTCGAACAATACTTACAGCCCATATAATGACTTCAAAGTCAAATCAATTCATTCACCGAAAAATTCGACACGGGGGGGGGGGTTAAAATGGACTCGGTCGGGTTAGCAGAAACAAACGTCTTTTTTTTAGGCCTAAGACAACCTGTCATAAGGTGCCAGTGGAGAAATAGTGGCTGTGCACTTACATGCCAAAGAGACAACCACCCAAATGTGCAGCATGGTCAAACACTCGCCAGCCTAACATTACGCCTGCTGTGTCCAATGCTAGCACTGCCTTAATTCCCTGTAACAGAGACAAAAACCACAATATAATACTTGACAGTCGTGACAAAAGTTGGTACAGCTCGTGCACGTGCATCCACAAAAATGGATAGCCAATTCATATAGCATGGCCAGAAAAGTAGGATGATGCCTCACCCACGGGCACCACCGACAAATACACAGCCTGAACGGCTTTTCTATTGCAAAGCACAAAGGATGTAAAGTAATGCCAAATGCCAATGAAAGACATAAGATGCCAATGCTTACACTGCTAGCAGTGAAGGAGAACCAGGGAAGAAAGAGGATGGCAAGCTGAGCTTGTGGTATCTGTGTGCAGACAGATCCCAGCACCGACATAATGGCTCCAGACTGTCGAGAAATGAAAAGAAAACAACATAATAGTATCTCAAAGATAAAAGAACGATGATACCCCTAACGAGATTACCAATTACCGAAGTGGAGCACAGTAAAACACTAGAAAAAATCATGGAAGACCTGTGCTGATATTTAGACAAGGGTTAGCTCCTGGGGCACATAGGAAGAAAGGTGTTGGCACACAAGGCTGTCGACTAGTTCGTAGCAACCCAGCCCGGGAGTTCTAGATGGAATCATTTGCGTGATACAGTGATATATATGTGATCAGTGTGATAATTGCCCATTGGCATGATATTGCTGTTGACAGCTGAGTTATGGTAAGCGACAGCTCATTTATCGATAACCTACATGCATTGGCTGTACTTACAGCCCCAAGTGATAAGCCAGGTCTGACTATAGCTGTCTTGTGTAGGTAACTTGCTAGGCTTGATATCACACCTACCAAAAACACGGTTTCGAAACTGATCAAACTTGCGCCTTCTCTGTACACATCTGATTAGCTGCATGATTATTAATTCATATAATTATTATTATATTATTAATTGCATTATTACATTATTAATTATAATTATAATTAATAAAACTATTAATAAAGTTATTATTTACCAATTAGATATTGTGTTTTACCTGCGCTGAGATACATAGCTAAGAATTGCTCCTTTCCTAGAATATTCACTATGGTAGTGGAAAATGTCCACAGGACATACATGTTGGCCGCTAAATGCCAAACCGAGAAATGGCTGAAGCTAGACAAGACCATCGGTAGGCACATGGCTTCTGAAAAAAATTATGCTTATTACAATTCAATATAAGGCAATTCATTTGTTGGGTGATATTGGAAGTAAGAAATCTTTGAGCGATTAACACAAAATGCCTGATCCACAACATGGTTTCACAATTATTGAACTCTTACTTGAGGCTGGATTCGAGCAGAACCACTTTGCCATCGCTGGTTGGAACCGAGGAATTTTCCATGCAAGAAATACAAGTGCGTTGATTCCTATGATGGCAGTGGTCACCTTTTGACCCTCGGACAGACTGTTCCACACCCTGTTCACCTGTTCCGTAATCAAATAATAATTATTAGAATTGTGCCAGACTCCACGTGCCAATGAACAACAACTTCATCGATAATCTTTGCTTCACACAGAGCTTCAAACCAGTGAAGCATCTCACTATAATAACAGCCATCACATTTATCTCATTTGAAGATCGGTAAGCTACATCGCACTTACCCGTTGCCTGAGGGAGCTGAACTTATAACGAGGAAACCTGTCTGTGTACATGTCCTGCGATCGCTGTGCGAACTGCTGTGCTCTTGTCAACATGTTCTCATATTGCCAGATTGCACAGCCAGCAAAGCTTCCTGCCGAGAACTGCAAAACCATGTCACAGGTATTCTTTGTGTTCAGGGGTAATAACGATACACTCCCACCACTACAGCTCCAAATTCGCTGGAACTTCCAAATTCAGATATACTATTTGTTTGCTTTTTTCAAAAAAAAAAAACTATACAGAGTGATATATGTCATCTTGGAATAAGTTCGTTGCATTTCATGGTAATACTATGAGTGCTTTACTTTATGATAAACTACATAATTTTAACCTGTTAGCAACAGTTTTGAAATCTGGTCTAGTCGTCTTTGAGAAATGAATAAAGTTGCTTGACCTTGTCACCAGATAGCGCTAAGTGACATCCCTCTAAGGGCCAGTTGAGAATTTAGTAGCTGCAATGGAGAAACCTTGATGATTACTAAAACAGAAGGATCGCTATTAAGTTAGAGCCAAACAAATCAGGACCTAATGGACCATAACACACATAATCATAAACAAAAGCCCAAGACCCGCCCAGCAAAACCAAGGGTCGCTACCAATGGCAGCCAATTCACTTCTGGCTCTTGCCACCTAATGCCATCTGGGGACAAGCTCAAGCAAATTTATTTGTTTCTATATGGGCTTATCATAAAATAAAGCACACATAATCGGTACATTCTGTCTTATAAAACTATAAACTATTTAAGCTGTACCACAACTGTAAATGCCAAGGGTTTCAGCAGCTTTTTAAAGCTGACATCTGACATTCCCCCATGTGGCTCCACTCTTGGGGCGATCTCCAGGCGCTTGGATTTTCCTGGAAACGTGTAAAATTAATCCAATTAGTCTATAACTAAATGGTTTTTGAACTGATTTCAATCATTTGAATTATTGTGGCAAGAAGCAGTTAGGAATATATCATGATATTGTTCTTGTTATTCTAATTAACTGATCATCATTACAGGCTTTCCACAGTAAGGACATATTCATAGCCATCACCATCACCTTTACAATAGAAGATTTTATGAGCATTGTGACGTGTGATACTGTACATTGATTTCAATCATATTATTTCTCACTAAATTACACAATTTTTCAGAAAGCATTGTTAAACCTTATTAAGACGAGGTTAGGCGGTTTAATACCTGAGGAGTTTATATCTTTATTTCTCATGAAGAAACGCAGTGACGTTTGTTTCTGAAGAGGTGATTTTAACAAACCTCTGCTTCGTCCCAAACAGCTCAGTTTGGAATATGGTAGCATGATGAATGCTTTATACTAAATACCTGAAAATGTATTACAATATAACTACTTTAAACATGTGACTGCCCTAAAAGTTCAACTCACAATCACAAGTAACGATTAACATTAATATTAATAATACCAATATCATATTTCATCCATTATTTACAACCAAAACAATCAAAATCATAGTTTTACCAGTACTGTTAGTGTTACTGTTGCTGAGAGGGTCTATTTCCGCCAGGGTACTGCCGGAACGTACTCTGGGTACTAAATACTACTATCTAATATGCCGGACCGTACCTCGCCTACTCCACTAACGAGTCTAGGGAGTCGCCTACGCCTACTCCCTAACCATATCAGCTAGATAGTTACCAGGGTACGTTCCGGTATACCGGACCGTACCCAGGGCCAGGGTACGTTCCGGCAGTACCCCCGGGGGCATAGACCCTATGAGTATGAGCGTTACTGTTACAGTGACTGTTAGTGTTGGATGTTGCTATGTATGTATTGAGTAGGCCTACATATCTCTAATAAAAATATTATTTACTGGCAAGTTATTTAGCCCGCCATCACAAATATGTGGATACCAGTGATATAACCGAGTATGTATATGATAATGTTAAGTCTATCATAACAAATGTTGCGTCAGACGAAGTCAGTCACTGAGTATCCTGTCAGTGTCAGTGTCACTGTCACTGTCAGGACCACAGGACACCGACGGTGAAATACCTAGAGGCAGGATGTCAAGTTCCTGCGATTCAGGTCAAATGTTAGAATTTTTGCAACAGTATGAGAAGTTACTTGATAGAAATGTATAATAGTGACACTCATTTCCGATTTAAAATACATGCATTCACAAACTTTTCTACAATGGGCGCTGCCATCTTACATTTATGACATCACATTGTTCAAGTGTTAAAGTTTTTGCTAAACCGTAAACGCATTTCATACCGTATAATATCTTATATTACTTTAATTGTCAATAAATCTCCCGCAAAACTTCCTGTAATACGGAATGGTTGAATGATATATCGCTTCTATACATACAGTATCATTTACCATTTATCATTTTAGCATTTAGTATCACCATCGTTGACACATTTACGATGATGATGATCGAAGTTTAGACTGGTTCCACGCCTCCGTAAACAGTATATTCGCTAACCAGAAAAGTTATGTGATGTCAGACCATAGTGGTCAGACATTGCTGTCGGCATTATTCGGGTAACTTCGGAAAAGCATGGCTGACTTTGTGTAGACAATTCATTATTAAGACAGTAGCTAAACTACTTCGCTTTGTCAACGTAGTTTTGAACTGTGTAATACACCTACAGTATTCTTGTGAGGTAGGTGCGTGCAATCGTGGCCATTTTCCAGTTCCCCATTGGTCTAAGTCTGTTTAAGTGCACGCCTAGACTGACTAAGTCATTTTAAAGTTATTTGGCAATGGCGGTTATCCGGTAATAGGACTAGTTAGTGTTCCTTACCCTTAGTTAGTTAGTAATAGTTAGTTAGTTAGTTAGTTAGTTAGTTAAGGATAATGGGTTGTGATAGGCCTAGCCTAATATGCACCCATACTTTGCGATTTCATGGGCCCAAGGATAGAGATCATGGGTCCCAATTAAACCAATGTGCCTAACCCTGACCCCTAACCCTAACCCTAACCATAACCATAAGGCCGATGAAAGTTGATGTCATGGTTCTCGTCAGCGCCCGCATCAAATTTTACTCCCGCACCAAAAAAGTTCAACACTCATCGCTGACGAAATTCCCGCATCAAAAAGTGCCCATATAAAATTCCCGCCTCAAAAAATCAACAATCTACAGTCAGCACTACATGTATGGAAGACAAACAGTAAAAATTTGACTAAAAACTGTCAACAAAGAAGTTACGACATTTTTCAATCTTATTTTGCATATGTACAAGACCTGATACCCTCACTTAAGTTCTATTGGTTTGTATATGAAAGATGAATGTTGATCTAAATCCCTAAATCTCAACAATGCCTGACGAGAACCATGAAATCAACTTTCATCGGCCTAACCTATTATATTGATATAATATTATATTTATATTGATGTAAATGACATTGGTTTTATTGGGACTCTATCCTTGAACCATTTCATGAATCGGTCGATTCTGTCCTTAAATACGTTAGTAATAGTAGTGGTAGCTGCGACTGCACTTTGTGGGAGTTTATTCCAGGGTTGCACCACTCTCTGGCTAAAAAAGTTTTGTTGCACCTGGAGTCTGGACCCACAGGCACTTGAAGCTTTTCAATAAAATATAGTGTAAATAAATACGAAATCTATTTACTACCAAATTCTTAATGTTTCTATACTCTCTTTCATCTATTATTGTCGACAGTTTCCTGTAAATTTTGTCCAAATCCTATTTGCAACATACGCTTGCGGCCGCCATTCCTCACGCTGCTGCACTGTGCACACTTACACTTATATATATAGCAGGTAGGAAAGCGTGCTGCCCAAATTCGCTCGACGCTCGCTGGATTTCACACGAAATCTACAACACAAATATTCAACCATTCTACTCCATCTTTGTTTCTATTTCAACAACAGTGTTTACTTGTTATAAAAACATACTGTCTCTGTTCGTAACCGAGCTGTGTCACGCGAAATCACACAAAGACTGACGAAATTCTCGCGTTCGCTAACGTTGCCCAGTAAATGTAAATGGCTGTCAGAATCAGGAAACACCCACCGGCGCTCTTCGTGACCTCATTCTTACGCTGCAACGTTTTTGCAACGCTCCAATGGCGAGGCTCGTATGGGAGTTGGAAAACAGTGCGCCACCTATAGCCCATAGACTGGTACTTTCTCCCACCTCTCAGCTTAGCTTAGTTACTCAATGGGTAATCGAGGTGGGAGCAAGTACCAGTCTAATAGCCTATGTACTTGCAGTCATTTACATTTACTGGGCAACGTTAGCAAACGCGAGAATTTCGTCAGTCTTTGTGTGATTTCGCGTGACACAGCTCGGTTACGAACAGAGACAGTATGTTTTTATAACAAGTCAACACTGTT
>NW_014577131.1:248588-265512 GCF_000485595.1 Priapulus caudatus | reverse complement strand
ACACACACACACACACACACACACACACACACACACACACACACAGACAACGCACGCACGCACGCACACACACAAACACACACACACGTTGCATGCATGCCTTCATGGCCCGGCTTCAACGTATTATGAAGTACGATGCACTAGAACGGAAATATTAAAAACTAGACAGAGGGCACTCACGGAGAGTGCATACCTCCGCGAGCATGTAACATGTATGTGCTCGCTGGTGGCGGCTGCTGACTGACTCGCTGCTCACTGGTGGCTGCTGCTGACTCGCCGCTCGCTGACTCGACGCGCTATCGATCGCGCGGTGGCTACACACACACACACGCGCGCGCGAGCGATTGCATGACCTCCGTTTGCGCGGAGGTAACTATATTATTTTTCATAATTATGTACTGATAGTATATTACTATGTAGTAGTACGTACTATCATAGATTACTATGTCTATTACTATGTATAGTACGATGTAGGCCTACTGATAAAATTTTGTAAACAATGTTTTATTAGTTATCATACTCACAATATATATTTTAGATACTTTAGTCAAAACATCAGCTTTAGCTACATTCCTCTTTGAAATTTACAAATTGACCTTTTAAAATGATCAGAATTGGTTGCTTTCAACATAGCCTGAAAATGCGGGAAATGCCATTTCCAGGCTCTAAATTTAAAAAAATTTCTGGGGGAGTACCCCCACACCCCCCGCATCGGCTTCACGGTCACACTCAGTATAGATACAATAATGTAACCCAACAACAGTAGGGTTACAACGCGAGCCTATTCTTTTCTTTGGAGGAGCCCTTGAGTGATTCACTCAGGGCGGTTTTATGGTGCGTTTTTCGAGACTACAACTTCCAAACTGGGTTTATTCTAAACACGAATCTTTCTTTGCTATCCTGGGACTTACTATGTATCACAATACTCTGTATTAAACTATTGTAACCTGTTACAAAATTTCGAAGTGACGAGCGGCGATATTTCGAGCGCCATTTCTGTTGACCTGTGACATACAGATTCCCAATGCGCATAGCATTCGGCTAACTTCGGCTCGAAGATCGAATGCTCTCGGGATGCCTGCTGTTAGTCATGACATCATGACGAAGTCATACATCATTATTGCACTCTTGTATTTTCTAAACTTTAAAAACAGATGGTGGCGGTGATATTTACAGTTACAGGCGGTCGGTCTGGGTGATATACTCTCCCAGTAGCCTGGTAATGTCTGCACGGAACTCGCTAAAATTTGCCTCACTGTCCACCTGCTGTAGCAGTTCCTCCATAAGGAAAGGAAGTTCTGGTGGTTCTAGTTCTACTGAAACTGATTTGATTTTCTATTGAAGTTGAATAACTCAACGTATTTCTACGTCACCAGTATGTAGAACTTGAAGTTACTAATATTAATTGTAGTGTAGGAAGTCAAATCTGGTACTTCAAATAGATCAATCTATCAGAATTAATACTAAATGAGTAAATTATACACAATATTTTGATGCGATCTATAGCTTATTTATTGACTTGACTCTTGGGCTATTTCTACTGCCACGGGATGCATCGATGGTGACAGTGACACATACCCCTGCTATGTACTACTGCTGCTAGAGATGGCTAATATACCAAACAATCACAGTAATGGCAGTATGCAACATTGCAACACCTTTTATTACACATCTTTCATAGGCATAATAATATTTCTGATAAACTGAATCACATTTTCTTTACACAATAATCACACATTTCAGGTCTATTTCATGTAAAGAAAAACAGACTGATTGATAACTATGTCAGCGAAGAAACTTTCAAAGAAGGAGTTGGATGATCTCCGTAAAAAGGTAAACCTTATACCAAGACTTTACTGGTACTGTTAGATATTATCAGGAGTAAGATAATATAGGTCTATATTATCTTACTCCTGATATTATCAATAACACTCACTGCAAAAAGTATATACCATAAAGAAACTTTTTGTGCAAATGTGTAATTACTATGCCCTATAAGTATAAGCATGTTTGTAAAATTTACTGCAGTTCACATAATCTAATTTACCGTTATACGTGTAAGGATTTCTGTTAAAAAACTTGTCTCGATTTAAATTATATGACCTACATTTACCAAAACCTAATTGTTTTTGCACTATACACATATCCAGGAAGATGAAGTGGCCACAGCGGAAGTTTTTAAAGACTTTGTGGCATCCTTTGACGACAACCCAACAATAGGGAAAACCTTTGTTAGGGGTAACATCATCGACCCAGATACAAAGAGTAAGTATAATCCTAGTCAAAAGCTTGTTGTATATTGCAACGTAAGCACACATGTATTTATACATATGCCCATGGATAGATAACTGGATTATTGATAGAATTGATCAAATAGAATTAATCTTATTTGAGTGTTGTATGCCATTAAACCTGTAAATATTGTAATTACCTATTAAACTTACTATTTGCGAGATTTTTGCTCAGAAAAACTAAATATAGCTAAATATAGTCTCACCTGACAGCGGATATATCACTGATTACACCAACATTAAAAACACTAAGATTTTATGCAGTTATAGCATAGAAAAATGGATTTTACCACATACCAGCAATAAATTTTATCGTATGCCGACTCTCAAAATCACAAATGCGCCTTCAAACCAAGTGCATAATTAAAACAAAAGGGCGTGCAATTCTGTGTGGTAAATATTATTGAGTTTTTATGTCAATAATTCAGAGCGCTTTCTGTCATTGTCATTCCCGTGTTACTATCGGACTGGTATTCCACAAGCTTCTCTAATAACAGACTTTACGCGGCATTAGTACTACACTCCTGTTACGCTAGTATGAACGTCTGTGTTTAAACTCTGACCTGATTTCTGCGGTGCGACTATATGCATTACTGCACTGTGATATGTCTCGCGCTACCACGAGAAAGTCCGAGAGATGGCAACGGTAAACATAAACAGAACGCAAAATTATAATCGTGCATGATTTGGTGAATACGAAGGTTCTAAGACATTTTATTGTTACTCTAGACAATTGCTGTTACTCAAGCAATGACGGTAAGTATCATGAAAGTGGGGAAAACACTGGAAAACTCTCGCAATAGTTACTTTAAGACAGATCATGGCTAAATTTATAAACACACATTATTAGTACACACATTTCTGTGATTGGGGTTCATACGGAAACCTGGAAAATGTCCAGAATTTTCAAATTGCCCTGGAAATTAAACTACAGTCCTAGAAAGTCCTGGATATTAGTTTAATGTTATTTTTGGTCCTGAAATATTCTTGTGATTGAGCACAAGACCATGTTGCTCACTAATATTTGATTAGGTGGTACGAGGCACAAAAAGGGTACTTGAATAAAATCTCTCAGTCATGGATAATAGACCCTTAAAATCTGAACAACTGTGTGAAAACCGTTTAAATTTAAGTGCACAAACCCTGTCTGATATTGTGGACTAAAAATGGTCCAGCTATGGAAAATCCCGATGTTTGTGTGCTATACAGGTGAAGCCACCTCACACGGTCCCAAGATCTACAGACCAACCTCCAAACTGCAGGAACTTGCCCAGTCATTCCAGTCAACGAAGAAGCTTAAGGAGGAGCGAGACAGAGATAAGGACAAGTCAGATCGGGATAGAGCAAAAAAGAAAGGCGAAAAACCTAAAAGCAATCTTGAGATTTTTAAAGAGGAGCTGAGAAGGCATGTGGAGTGTGCATGTTAATTTTAATCAAGCAATTAGATGACATGTGAAAAATCATAGCAATGAATATTGATTTATTTGCAATTAAAAAGAACAGTTACTCCCTGGGCTAAAATTGTATTGCCTGATACCATCAACCAGGCTAGTTCTATTTTTATTTTGAAGAAAGACATACTTGCAAACTTAGCTTTTGTCAATAGTCTTGTGCGATCATCGGTTAGTTTTGTAGTCTTAGATGTAATGGCTTTTGCCTTTTTTGTGGGCCATCTCTAGGGTGCAAGAGGAACGGGAAGAAAGACATCGGTTGAAAAAAGAATTAAAAGAAAAGATGTTGAGTGGGGAGGACCCTGATCCTATGTTGGAGTCCTTATTAGCAAAACCTGATCCAATGGGTATGTTGTCTTTTAGGACTGTGGTTGTTTCAGTACAGCTGTTTACTTATTTACTTTCAAGAAATACATTGCCTATGTATCACTAAGCCGCTATGAACTGATAATGATGTTGAAGTTGTAGTGGTAAGGCAATATGCTATTGTTTCTTGTCTCATGATAAAAACTCTGAGTAGAAATCACTATGGACATAGGGCATTTTATCATTATTTGTCGGTAATGTTGCAGACGAGTTCGACAAGTCTCTCGGTTACGGTTCCCACGACAATGGTGATCCGCAGACCACCAACCTGTACCTGGGGAATCTCAACCCAAAGGTAATAAGTCGCAGTGCCGAGCTGTCGCCCCGCCACACGCGCAAACGTTGTGAATTTATCGCCTCTGTTTTGCTGTAAAGACGTGCTTCTGTCTGGCTGCACCGCATCACGCCACACGGCTGTCTACGCGTGTGGGTGTGCGTGCATGCACGCGCATGGTTGTTTATCCGGACGCGTCTCGTCATTCAAACGTGTTGAAACTGCCGCAGATGACAGAGAAGGAACTGTGTGAAATATTTGGCAAGTTTGGCCCGTTGGCGAGTATTAAAATCATGTGGCCACGCTCGGAGGAGGAGGCTCAGCGAGGGAGGAACTGCGGCTTCGTCGCCTTCATGCTAAGGAAGGATGGCGAGCGAGCGCTCGAGACGCTACAAGGTAAAAGGACTCATTGCGTGCGCGCGCGCGTCTCTCTTACTCGAGTGTTGCACACGTACACGTGTCCTTCGCACTGCTAGTCGGAGCTTCTTTGTGCATCGTCGTCGTGATTTTATTCGTTGAAATGCCGGGTGGCGATTTGAAACCGTGCGTAATTATTTGGTGCAAATTTATTTAGGAAAGGAAGTCATGTCCTTCGAAATGAAGATGGGATGGGGAAAAGCCGTTCCTATTCCTCCTCAGCCCGTTTACATACCTCCAGCCATGCTAGAGATGACTCTTCCTCCTCCCCCCTCAGGATTGCCTTTTAATGCTCAAGCCCATCCTAGAGACAAGCAACTACTCCCACCTCCTGGAAAGCAACCAACACTTGAGACATTGGAAGAGCAGAGGCAGTGGGATAAGGTAACAGCAAAAGCCCTCCGATGTTCTCGTAATTGTTGTCTTGGTTATTTTTGTCGTTGAGCATGTGTAATCTAAAGGCAGCAGTATTAGTCGATCGTAAAAGTGGCACGCGTGAAATACGGGTAAACCTACGTTTACGTTTTGTTTTTGTTTTTTTAATTGTCACGATAGTCGCAATTCGTGTTATGTCATTTTCAATGGCGAAATTTTGCTCGGCTAGTCTCTAGTCCCTCCCGTTATGATTTACATACCTGCCTTGTTTGGTAAATTGATGCTGCTCAGTTTCTCACCGGTCTTCTCATGTTTTCATCTGTCATGTCTGCAGCTACTATCCAATGCAGTAGTCAAGGTTGTGATTCCTACGGAAAGGTACTGCTTGCTCGAATTACTCTCTCTCTCTCTCTCAGTTTCTCATTGGTAACTGTATGAAATTGCCACAGAGCGGAAGACCAATGGTTTGATGTTGGTGGGCGCTGGTTGACCGTTCATCGCTGCCTTGCTTATAATTCTCAACATTGCCGAAATAATTAGATATCACACCACCCCATAGTCTCCTCTAACTTAGGGTTCCCAGCTGATAATTGCCAGCTGATTAGTGTAAATGATTTTGGCATGGTTTAATTTACCAATTGGGAGTGTTGGAGTGTATAGGAATTTTGAGTAGGTAAAAGTTGGGCCATTTAATTCATGAAATTCACATAAATGCATCTGATAGCAAAGTTCAAATGTAGTCGATGAAAAAACTATAGTGTTGGCATCAATCCTGTGTATGACTTTACCCACGATTGTAGCGTGTCACATTCGGCCAAGTTAACCAAAGTCTCTAAGATTTCTCTGAATGGCAACCAAGTGTCTACGCAGCACATACCGGTGGTATTCCAGTCTGTGTGCTCGATTCTGCAGAATATGGGGGGGCGGTAAAGAGGGAAAACTATTATTCAAACTACGCCAAGCAGTACCTTAGTGCACCGTCAGTTGGACTTCCGGCAGTTGGAACGGCATTGGACAAAGAGAGGAGAGAAGAGTGATGTCGCCTGTACCACCTCGCCCTAACCGCCAGAGTGGAACTACATCAACATGACCGCGTTTTATCGAAAAAATACTCATGAAAATAGCATAAATAGGAAGCTTTGTATCTGAGCTGGGACGGGGGCGTTCACGTGTAATGTACATATAGATAACTCAGATTTATTTTAGCAGTTGGACGGGTGGGGGAAAAAAACTGAAATCACAAGCTGTGGAATGTATAAAATTTCATTAGGTTAAGGCATCCTTAGTGACTTCTTGTTGTTGGCTGCATTGAAAAACAAATGCTGAAATCGTATTGATTACATTGTGCATCTTATGATTTTCTTTGCAATTGTGTTTCAAGGCCAAGTCCACTGAACTCACTGAAGGCATTAGTGTTACTAATTCTAGCAGTGTTTGAAACGGAATTGAGTATATGCCCGTATTTGACAGGCATGACCGGAAAGAACCTCTGATTGGTGGCTAAAGTGAGGCAGGGCAGTGAAGCAGTGGACCTTGCCGTTTTGCTGTGACGTGTTATTCTCCCTTTGCCATCAGGTCAATGCTGTCTCTCATTCATCGCATGGTGGAGTTTGTTGTGCGTGAAGGACCAATGTTCGAGGCAATGATCATGAACAAAGAACTAAATAACCCCATGTTTAGGTGAGTCCTGCCATCCTTTTGCATGCGGCAATGTAAGGAAATGTCATTCTCTACCCCTGTCATAAAACTGAGTTGGGTGTAGCGTCATTATCTTGGGGGCATAGAGAAGAACATGGTGAGGGGTTTTTCTAGTTAAAAATGACTAAGTAGGTCTTGCTCTTGCATTGTAATTTAGGTTCCTGTTTGAAAACCAGAGTCCGGCGCACGTTTACTACCGGTGGAAGACGTTCTCTGTACTTCAGGTTTGCCAATCCTCCACAAATTAAACCCTTGCTATGTTTAAATCGTGTCGGTTTGAAGTTCGGCAAAATGTCAGTAAAAGCTGTGCACCGCACCTCCCTATAGGCAAACCAGAGTTACCCATTCGCGTTTTGTTTCAAAACGTAACATCTCTCGGGTGGCGTTAGAATATATAATTTTATACGGAATAAAACATTTTAATGTATAGTTATCCGTGTAGTATGTAAGCTTTGAACGACGGCTCACGATAAGAACGTTGTTGGGTGGGTGATGTGCGCAGGGCGACACACCAAACAAGTGGAGGGCAGACGAGTTCAGGATGTTTAAGAACGGCTCGATATGGCGGCCGCCTCCCATGAACCCGTACCTGCAGGGCATGCCCGAGCCCGTCGAGACTCCAGACAAGGAGAGCCAGAAGAAGGGCCAGCTGAGTAACAGGTATGCGTGCAGTCGTAGATACGTGCTTGCTACTGTCGTGTTTGGTGTGGTACGCGTGACTGCCTGCGTCGTTGTTGGTGGCAAGAAGCAATTCGCAGCCAGCCACTGCCGGTTCTGCGCACGGTGGCGCTATCTGCAGATGGCCATATGCGAATAATAACCAGCCTGCGTTTAATTGCAGACTTCTAGCAAGTTGGCAAACGTTTGTTTAATTCACTGTCATCTTGCATTGCAAGCGTTGTACGTATGCACATCCACACCGTGTATCGTATTGAGTCGATAAAGAGTACTAGTACTCGACCGTTGATGTCTGGTTATGGTGATGATGATGATGATGATGGTGATGGTGATAGTGAGGACACCGACGGTGATTATGATGATGACGACGATGATGATGTTGCTGATGATGATTGCATCTATTTCCCCGGTGTTGCAGCCAGCGAGACCGGCTGGAGGACATGCTGCGGGGGCTAACACCGGACAGGGTCAAGGTCGCCGACACGATGATCTTCTGCCTCGAACATTCCGAGGCGGCAGAAGAGGTGGTCGAGTGCATCGCTGAATCTTTGTCCATTCTACAGACTCCGCTGCCTAAGAAGGTTCGACTCGAGTTTGCGGTGTCTCGGACGCATGATGTGTCCGTTTAAATCTGTGTAAATCTCTCTTCCTTGTGCTATCCATTTTTTTCATGCCCTGTAAAAACCTTGTGGTAAAGGTTTTGGCCATTGTCCAGTCGTTAGGACACGTTAGCTTTAGGAATATAATAAAAAAATTAAACGACTCACTGTTACAATTTACGGTTTTTACAATTACAGTTACGAAAGAAATGATGAGTACGGGGTATATACCAGGTTATACCCTACCGTTTGCAATCACTGTGTCTAAATACTAAGTGTGTAAGTAAGTCTCACTTCTTGGCTTGTGTTCACAGATTGCAAGACTGTACCTTGTGTCGGACATTCTGTACAACAGTAGCGCAAAGATTCCCAACGCCTCGTTCTACCGGCGCAACTTTGAGACGCGGCTTCCGGGCATATTCCGTGATGTTCACACCACTTACAGCAACATCTCAGGGCGGCTCAGAGCCGAGCAGTTCAAGGTGCGTGTGCCGCGATTCGACATCGGTTCGACGTTGTTGCATCGGTCATTAACACGTTCTCCGCGGATCCACGAGTCAGCTCGTGGGAACAATCGAAACGCATCCCCGCGGATCCACGAGTCAGCTCGTGGATAGATTATTGGTTATTTTTACTCTGATTTCCAACAGATGGCAGGCATTACCTACCTATAAATTAAACAGGGACAGTCTATATTACCCCAGTCTTACATGTACTAAAGAATACAATGCTCTACCGTTGATTCGAACGTGAAATTATGAGTTTTGAGACTCAAGGTAAATTTGTAAAACTAGAAGGCTTGGATCGAAACGAGGTTTGTTTTACCGTTTTCCTAACGGTATATAATAAAGTAACTGTGTAGTATATAAAATTTCAATGTATTTTTGCATGTAGAAAAACAAAACAAGGTTCATACCCCACACATGTGTAAGCGTTGTCACATTTCTTACCGGGAAAAATAGTATACAATCTGTCGAATGATATCATAACAAACTCGCGAAAATCCACCGGTGCGGTGGCAATTGATACAAAAATGCACGAAATGTCAGTTTTTCCCCTGTTTTCATATCAATATATCATTATGAAGGGAAACGATTTTCATACTATTTGAACGTGTAAGGGTGAGATAACACTCATGCAGAGTAAATGTGTCAGTTTGGTTAGCTTTCCTGCAAAGGAAACGTGATAAATCAAAAAGTGAATACGCGGTAAAAACCCGAAAATCCCAGCGCAGGGCGGTAGGTGCATTGTTAACACCGGCAGCGTTGAACGTGTTAAAAAGCCACAGGTTAATAAAGGCACTTGTTACTGAATCAGCTGCTGTAGCAACAGTTGGGTCGAATTTTGACATTTCGGGTCCGAATCTAACGGCGTACGACAAACGTACGGAGAAGATTTTTCGTCGACCCCGACGATGTACCTGATCGGTTGAACGTTACGTATCGCTTTCTTGCAGCAACGCGTGATGCAGTGCTTCCGTGCGTGGGAGGACTGGGCGCTGTACCCGTCCGCGTTCCTCATCAAGCTGCAAAACATCTTCCTCGGCCTCGTGGCGCCGCCAGAAGCTCCAGCCGAGGTGGGTACTCACTGGCGTCTCCTTCACAGGGAGTGCGCGTGGCAGAGGTGCCAACCACTACGATTTATTCGTATTTTATACGAATTTCTATTCCTTTTGCACCACTAAGACCAGTTTCTATCAAACTACGAATTTCACTGTGATCGGAAAAAAACATTTTAGTCAATTATTCTCATTTTTTGTCAATTTATGACCCTCAGAATGCAGGAAATTGCATCTCAGAATCAAACAATTTTCTGGGGGGCATGCCAGATCCCCCTAGCAAACTTAGGTCACTACGTGACCCTCAAACTACTAATTTGATGGCCAGAAACTACAGATTGCTTCAAATATGTGTTGGCATCTCTGGCGTGGTGTGGCTCGTCGAGTGGTTAGTCCTTTGCACACGCAACGTCTGCCTGCTGGCCGTTGTCTTCAGGGGTCCGTTGTCAGACGCACGTCGAAAATTCGTATGACCGTCACAAGTGTAAGGTGTGAAACTCTTGCGCTATACTTTATGTGCAAGAGTCATGCCATCTTAGCCATCTTACTATGTCATGCCTATTTACGATGTTTCAGCTTGACGTCCTGACAACAGGGCCCCTGGACTATAGTTGCACATATTTGCAACGTTTCCAACGACGATTGGCCCCTGGACTTACAATAGTCGCACATATTCGCGACATTTCCAACGACGACAGGCCCTTGGACTTAACAATAGCCATTAATTAAGAGTCACACGTATTGCTTCAACAACGACAAGCCCCTTGAGTTAACAATAACCATTAATAAAATAATAAAACATTTCCAACGACGATGGGCCGCAAATTCCGATCGCGATCCCTCGCGGCCGTTGAATCCCCATCACCCGCCTCTGTCGACGTCTCTCGCAGGTCGCAAAGCCGCGCACGGACGTCGAACTCGACGGCATGCCCCTGGAGGCGGACGTCGACGGCGTGTCGGTCGACGGCGTAGATGGGGCTCCGATGGAGGGCAACAATGGCGACGACGTCGACGGCGTGCCGATGCCGATGCGCGACGACGAGGACATCGACGGCATACCGCTGAGCGTCGAGCCGCCGAAGCCGAAGCTCATCAAGTCGAAGTGGGAGGAGGTCGACCCGACGCAGCTGGAGGCGCAAGGTGACGCGCGCGTGCGCACGAGAGATAGACGAGGCGTTGTGCGTCGATTGTTTATACATGACGTCGCGTATAGAAGTGTATTGTTCGTTACGTTTCGGCCGTCACGTATGATTTGTTGCGTTTCGTTATATATTGTTTGTTATACATCATTTGTTACGTATCATTACGTATATATGTGTATTGTTCGTTACGTATCATTTGTTGCGTGTCATTATATATTGTTTGTTATGCATCATTTGTTACGTATCGTTATGTATTATTCGTTACTTATCGTTACGTATTGTTCATTCAGTATTGTGTTACATATTGTTTGATGTCTATCGTTTGTTATGTATCATTACACATTGTTTCTTATGTATCGTTTGTTACGTATCATTATGTATCATTCATTAGGTATTGTATGTTACGTATTGCTTGTTACATATCGTTACGTATAGTTTGTTTTGTATCAGTCGCCATGTCTTCATGCTAGCCTCGAGATGTGTATACCTAATTGCCAGCTTTTACCACTACTTTCAGCCGTGACAACATCCAAGTGGGAGTTGGTAAAGGCAGTAGAGAGCAAGTCCAAGTGGGAGCAGAGTGAGGATGAGCGTGATAGACAGGGGAAGGAGTAAGTTCTCTCTCATCTACAACTATGCGCCACATTTGTAAGGTCCCCCTGCGACGGCGCATACTTTTCTCGAAATGGATCATCATGTTAAAACTACTATATCTTTTTTACAATGATAATGCTAATAATTATAATAATAATAGTAGTAGAGTATTTGCCAGCGATGGCAAGGTTTGTGTGCATTTATGCGAGACTGTCTTCACGTCGCCGACAGAGTCTCAAAAGAGGAGCGCGTGAGTGAGGAGGAGGCCGGGAGCCAGGACTCGTCCCCGCGGCCGCACGAGGTCACGCCGTACTCCCTCGTCCCTTACAAGGTCAGCAAGGAGAAGGAGGAGCTGAACGAGGAGCGGAGGCAGAAGCTGCGCGAGATAGAGGTACGGTACCTAGCACTCGTTGTCCGCTCACAAGTGAGCTGCTTGCACTTTGCTCCTTGCACTTTCCCCAACACCGTTCATACCACGGTGTGACAACCGCCTTCGGTCATCCTCAAGGGGTTTATTGGTGCAAGTATAATGTTATAAGCAAAATATATAAAGTAAGTTAAATGCCACGAAACGGTGGCGGTCGTACTTTATCTTCCTTGCTCCTGCCGAGCGTTTACTGCCGCGTGTTCGACATGCTAATCTAACGCGCTGTTGTTGCTGTTGCTAGCTGAAGGTTATAAAGTATCAGGATGAGCTGGAGGCCGGCAAGCGTTCGCGGAAGAGCGGTATTCCGTTTGCGGAACAGGTGCAGCACTACAGAAAGAAACTGTTGAATAAGGTAAGGAGGATTGCAGCAGAGGTTGTTAAATCCTCATCCGTTTTCAAGATGGTCCATCGTCGTGGCAGCGATACCGCTGTGAAGCACCAAGGCTTAGATTGTGATATGAGCTGTAGAAACTTGTGTCATTGACCTTACAAAACTGCAACATAAATTCTGGATTTTGTTCTAATGATACATATCACGGGATGGGGTCACAATTGCTCTCAAAATCGGCTCCTGATGTTACCTCTCTGCAATAGATAGTCGCCTGATGTTACATCTTTGTAATGTATAGTCAGTCGCCTGTTGTTACATCTTTGCAATGCAGGGTGCGAAATTAACGCAAGTCCGGAGTCAAATACTCCCTGATTTACTGTCGGACTCCCTGATTTGACATATGCAGGAGTCCGTGCGACTCCCTGAAAATTCTGCCTAACTAGTTAGTTCTAGAGCACAGCCTCGCGGAATTAGCTAATGTCCAAAGAAAATTTGGCAGCCGTGCAACCGCATGAATCTTCAAAATAAGCACATGCGCTAAGTATATATATATAATATAAATATATAATATATATAGGGTTAGGGTTAGGGTTAGTCAGAAAATAGCTAACGAGCCAGGGTCAAACAGGGGAGGTCAGGGGGACATAGACCCTACGAGCGGTAGGATACTGAAACAACTCATTAACCATACATTGTAATATTAACCTCGACCTATAATTTCGATTGAAGAATTCATTCACGAGTAAACCAAAGCAAATCATTACGACACTTGGCACCTTACGAGACACAGTACTCTATGGAGTATATGCGTACACGTGCTCATCATACGCAAAGTGACTACAAATAATTTTTCTTCCCAAGGCTAGAAACCATGGCTGACTGAATCAACAGCATTACGTGCACTGCCCAAAAAGCACGTGCGTTTGGTCGGTCGACAATTTACACGTGCACCATCTGGGTGAGAGACAGCGACGCGATATTTGTGACAGTATTAAAGAGAAAGCGCTCAATATTTACAGATAATGGCCAGCCACTGCGGCCACGACGCCACCAACGCTTGGTCTTTTTTTGTGTGACCTGTGTCGTGGTGACCTGGACCCCGATGTGATCTGCATAAGTCGGAGAATAAAAAAGAAACGTCACGCCACAAAAACCCGCCTCGACTGTTTACGCCTCCACGCGCGATGTCAGGTCGTAAGTTTGGCGGTTGGTTGACAAACATGCGCATGGAGTACAGCATGGACGTCATACAGCATGGAGACCACATTTCTTGCAATTAGCCAGCGTGTAAGCTCCACTACACCTATCTATTCCATCTAACATTTATTTTGTCATATAATATCTGTCAACTCCACACCCTTTTCGATTGTTTTGGGCGACCTTGATGGGCGCTGTGACCTTCGCTGGCGAGGCGACCTTGACTGCCGCGCCGGGACAAGGGCGGCGAATCCGTCTGCTCCTTGTACGCGGCCGGCGGTGACCTGCAAGTATTTCGAATCGCCATCATCAGATCGCCACGAATTTCTACGTGGCACACGCCGAAACGTTGACGGCGAACGGGCTACGCGGCTGCGGCCGGCGACGCCGGGACCACTCACCGGGCGCGCTTCCTCGCCGCCCTTGCTGCGTCGCTTCGACGACGGCCGTCGGTGAGCGGCTGTCGCTCCTGCTGCTGTCGACGACGCGTGGGCTGGCGGCCGCGGCTACGCTCGACGGCGGCTGCGACGACGGCTCGCGCTTGCCGTTCCCGCTCGCGCGCCGCGGTGCCACTCGTCACCTTCTCCCGATCCTTCATCTATGGCCGCTCGATCTCGGCCTCTCGATCCTTCTCGTCCTGTTTCTCCTTCCTTGCAGAGATTATATACGTCAAAAGGTTTATCGTTGGGGGACTTCACATTGAAAAGATGTAACGATGGAGGAAATCCGAATATACATTGCAAAGATGCCAACGACGGAGGAATATACATTGCAAAGATGTAACAGCGATGGAACATACATAGCGAACATGTAACGTCGGGATATACATTGCAGGGGTAGAAATTAACTTTTGAACACGGAAGTCCAAGAGACTCCCTACCCTCAAAAGAGGGCGTTCTGCAGTCTGAGGTTCAAATTTAAAGATATTAACAACTAGAGCACCGGAGAGCGCAGACCTCCGCCAAGGCAGCTCAATTCTCTCACTTGTGAAAAATTCAATTAATAATTAATTAAATAATAATTGGATTCCGGATCACCACCAAAATGTCATCCATTCTAAGTTACCCCATTTCTGACCTATCCTGAAAAATTTAATTTAATTAATTAATTAAATTAATTATTTAGATCCGGATCACCACCAAAATGTAATCAATTCTTAGTTACCCCATTTCTGACCTATTCTGAATATCTATTAATTAATTGGATCCGGATCACCACCAAAAATCTAATCAATTCTAAGTTAGCCCATTTGTGACTATCTGAAAATTTTATGACAATCCGTCCATAACTTTTTCAGTAGGCTGTACACAAACAAACCCACAAACCAACAAACACACGCCGGTGAATAACATAACCTCCTGCCAACCCTTGGCGGCGGTAATAACGCATGTGCTTATTTGAAGATTCATGCGGTTGCACGCTCTGCCCAACTTTCTTTGACATTAGCTAATTCCGCGAGGCTGTGTCTCTAGACCAACTAGTTAGGCAGAATTTTCAGCGGAGTCGCACGGACTCCTGCATATGTCAAATCACGGAGTCCGACAGGTAAATCAGGGGCGTATTTAACTCCAGACTCACGTTAATTTCGCACCCTGCATTGCAAAGATGTAACAACAGGCGACTATACATTAAAAAGATGTAACATCAGGCGATCTATGGCAGAGAGGTAACGTCAGGAGCCGATTTTGAGAGCAATTGTGCTCCATCCGCGTAATATGTATCATTGGTTCGTTACAGGAAGACTTGAATTTTTTTTCAAGGACTTTTCAAAGTGGACATTTTTTCGGAATTCAAGGCATTTTATCAGACATTTCTATCGGAATTCATACTACAGAACTAAAACATTACCTGAATTATATTTAATATTCCCCATTCTTAACCATGCATGTCACCTCTAAAATTACCTGGATCACATATAGATAACCCTTCTAAACACTGTCACTTCTACAACATACCTTGATTTACTGACTGCATTTTAGCTGACTTACTTGTAATTTGTGTATCATCATTTAACTTGTCTATCTGTATCATAGGCTATTTAAGCTCATTTAATGCAATTTTTTATTGATGGTTTACACATTATTGATGCTTACAAAACTTCTTTTTATTTACATGGCAAATGATTCTTCTAAAAATATTCAAGGACATTTTTTATGAAATTACAAGGAGACATTTTCATGAAATTCAAGGACTTTTTCAAGCACAAATTCAACATTTATTAAATTCAAGCTACTTTTCAGGACTCCCCTCATAATTCTAAGAACTTTTCAATGGACCTGTACGAACCATGGTTATCAGTATAGAACAAATCCAGAATTTAATGCTTGCAGTTTTGTAAGGTCAATGACACAATTTTCTACAGCTCATATCACAATCTATAGCCTTGTGTGACTTCCAGCCCCCCTACGGCCATCGCTGCCACGACGAATGGCATCATACTTCGAAACGGATGAGGATTTAACAACCCTCTGCCTGCAATCCTCGCTTACCTTATTCAACAGTTTCTTTTCTGTAGCTGCGCCACCTAGTTTCGCAAACGGATACCGCTCTTCCGCGAACGCTTGGCGGCCTCCATGCTCATCCTGATGACTTTATAACCTTTCAGCTAGCAAGTAGCAACAAACAGCGCGTTAGCATTAGCATGTCGAACACCGCGCCGTAAACGCTCGGAGTGAGCATAGGAAGATATAAGTGACGGCCGCCACCGTTTCGTGCCATTTAACTTCTGGTTATATATTTCTGCTTACTAACAATTATGTACTTGCCACAATAAACCTCTTGAGGGAGTGAGCCGAAGGCGGTTGTCACACGCTGTGGTATGAACGGGCGGGTGGTGTTGTCGGGATAAGTGCAATGGAGCAAAGTGCCAAAGCAGCCTCATTGTGAGCTGGACAACGATGTGTCTAGGTACCGCTTACCTCCTATTCGGCATGCACTTCTGCCGCGCGCTCCTCGTTCAGCCTCCTCCTCTTCTCCCTTGCTGACCTTTGTAAGGGCGATGGGATGTACGGCTAGTGACTCGTGCGGCCGCCGGGGACGAGTCTTGGCTCCCGGCCTCACTCCTCACTCACGCGCTCCTTCTTTCGCAGCTCTGTCGGCGACGTGAAGAACAGTCTCGCATAAATGCAGCACAAACCTTGCTCATCGCTGCGCAAATACTCTATACTATTTTATTATATTATTAGCCATCATATTGGTAAAAAAGATATAGTAGTTTTACATGATGAATCCATTTTCGAGAAAAGTATTGCCGCCGTTCGCAGGGGGATCCTTACAGATTGTGCATAGTTGTAGATGGGGAGATGAACTTACTCCTTCCCCTGTCTATTCACGGCTCTATCCTCACTCTGCTTCCCACTTGGACTTCTCTCTACTGCCTTTACCAAACTCCCACTTGGATGTTGTCACGGCATGAATATGTAGTGGTAAACAGCAACTGCCAATTATGAGTCTACACATCTCGAGGCTAAGCATGATAGACATGAGCGACTTGATATCAAAACAAACTATATGTAACAATATGTAA
>NW_014577131.1:240860-248563 GCF_000485595.1 Priapulus caudatus | reverse complement strand
TCAGAAATAGCTAAACGAGCCAGGTCAAACAAAGGTCAGGGGGACATAGACCTTATCTGCTATCCTACCACTTTATGCAAGTTCGTGTCATGAATAAATTCGTTGACAAAAAAAATGTTTGTTGCATACTTCCTAGTGTTGAGAAAACTATCAAATGATTCTAGTTGTGTCACCAAAGGTGCAAGTGAAAGGACCCGTCACAAACTGTTGTATGGTATGTAAAGGGATGTCACATGTAAAAAGATGAGTAAATCTAATATCCACTAAAATGTAATATTCCCTTTTATCACTTATCCATCAAGCCACTTCATCAGTTACCCAAATATCGGATATATAGTAAAGGGCAGAGTCGGTTACAAACGAAATGAGAGCTTGATTATAATTTCAAACAGGAATTTATCACCAACTTTATACTGCCAAGGTTTAAGATTCAAAAATCTTTATTTATCAGCAAACTGTACATGAGAACATGAATACGGTAATGTCATAAGGATATAGCTTTAGGTTTATGGTAATATAAATTATGTAATCGCAAGTTTTTGTCAATTAGCAGAGCATATATTCATTCCACGATCGTATGAATTGGAATTTGATACGAATGGATGAGTTTTGATAATGAAAAACGGCGAATGGCTGCCTTTCATGTTAAACGCCGTATTAAATGTCTTTGGATATCTAGAATGTTTATCATCGTGCGTGCGTATTTGTTAAGTATGGATGCGCAGAAGTGAGTTTTTCAATAAGGGATTATAAAACTTACATTACAAATGTTGGTAAACGTGTTCTAGTTCTACAGGTGCGCTCTAAATAAACGAAATAAAACATTATTAGAATACAATTGGCTTTTTATTCTCGAGATGGTGGAAGAATAATCAAATTAAAATGTATATTTGCAAACATGGCACGCACGCACACAACGGATGCACGATGAACTGGAAACCGTCACGCATTAATAATATACGCGTACAACGTCGAATTACTTCGATCCCCCTCCCACTCTAATGTTCGTCTTCGCCCGCAGCTCCATCACATGAAGATCGTATCAAAGTAGCACGTGTAAATAGCGTAAAAACACATACAATAAAAGGCGAGAGCTGAGATATCAAATCTCGGCGAAATCGTGGCAATGACAACAAGTAACAATTAGTGTACATAGCAACGGAGACTGTGAATTTGCACAACGTTACATATTGCGCTGGTATGACTAATCACGAGTAGGTACCTGTGCTGAACAACTGATGACGGGGGCTTCCCGCTCGGTATGGAGCCTAGTTATTGAAAATGTCATAGGACTAGTACATATTGAATGCGTATTGAATACGTACGTTTTCAATGCGTGAAAAAGTGTCAGTTTCGGGGTGGGGGGGGGTCATCTTTGCAATGTATATTCCTCCGTCGTTGCATCTTTGCAATGTATATTCGGATTTCCTCCATCGTTACATCTTTTCAATGTGAAGTCCCCCCAACGATAAACCTTTGTGACGTATATAATCTCTGCAGGAGAAGGAGAAACAGGACGAGAAGGATCGAGAGGCCGAGATCGAGCGGCGCATAGAGAAGGATCGGGAGAAGGTGGACGAGTGGGAGCGGGCGCGCGAGCGGGAACGCAAGCGCGAGCGTCGTCGCAGCCCCGTCGAGCGTAGCGCGGCCGGCAGCCGCCGCGTCGTCGACAGCAGCAGGAGCGACAGCCGCTCGCCGACGCCGTCGTCGAAGCGACGCAGCAAGGGCGCGAGGAGCGCCTCCCGGTGAGTGGTCCGCGCGTCGCCGGCCGCAGCCGCGTCGTCGTGCGCGTCAACGTTTCGGCGTGTGCCACGTAGAAATTCGTGGCGATCTGATGATGGCGATGTCGGAATACTTGCAGGTCACCGCCGGCCGCGTACAAGGAGCAGACGGATTCGCCGCCCTTGTCCCGGCGCGGCAGGTCAAGGTCACGCTCGCCGCGAAGGTCACAGCGCCCATCAAGGTCGCCAAAACAATCGAAAAGGTGTGTAGGCGTTTGACAGTATATATAGGACAAATAAATGTTAGATGGGTAGTGTGGTGGAGCTTACACGCTGGCTAATTGCAAGAAATGTGGTCTCCATGCTGTATGACGTTAGTACTCCATGCAGCTTGGGTGTCAACCAACCGCCAAACTTACGACCTGACATCGCGCGGTGGAGGCGTGATCAGTCGCAAACGACCGAGGCGGCGTTTTTTGTGCGTGACGTTTCTTTTTTATTCTCCGACTTATGCAGATCACGATCGGGGTCAAGGTCACCACGACACAGGTCACACAAGAAGAAGACCAAGCGTTGAGTGGCGTCGTGGCTGGCAGTCGCTGGCATTATCTGTAAATATTGCGCGCTTCTCTTTAATACCGTCACACTATCGCGTCGCTGTCTCTCACCCAGATGGGTGCACGATGTAAATTTGTCGACCGACCAAACGCACGTGCTTTTCTGGGCACGTATGTTGTTGATTCAGTCAGCCATGGTTTCTAGCCTTGGGAAGAAAAAATTATTTGTAGTCACTTTGCGTATGATGAGCACGTGTACGCATATACTCCATAGAGTACTGTGTCTCGTAAGGTGCCAAGTGTCGTAATGATTTGCTTTGGTTTATTCGTGAATGAATTCTTCAATCGAAATTATAGGTCGAGGGTTAATATTACAATGTATGTTAATGAGTGTTTCAGTATCCTACCGCTCGTAGGGTCTATGTCCCCCTGACCTCCCCCTGTTTGACCTGGCTCGTTTAGCTATTTCTGACTAACCCTAACCCTAACCCTACATGGCGAAGGTCACAGGGGCAGATGCTCCCGGTGGGTCATGGCAGCGTCACAGGGCGGCGGATGCTCGGTGTGGGATTACGGCGGGGCCGCTATGTTTCGCTTGGTCTGGACCTGGTACTTGGCTGGCTGAAGAGTGATCGTTATATATGTGCTGAGCACAGGACGGCAATGCTACACCAGCGCTGCTAATCGGAATATAATAAGAAATATCGTATCGTCTATTTTCTCATATAAAGAAACTAGTTTGTCTTATTTTGTTAGATAACCCCCTCCCCGTTTACAACCCATCCAGCCTCCACGATGGATGCCCAACCTATGTGAAGGAGCCTTAAATATGTCGGGTCGTGCTATAAATATCAGGGTGTTGTATATTTTTGCTGCTTGCTATTTGTTTTTATGAACAGAGTCTTAAGCCGCGGCGCACACGTGAGGAATTTTACTCAAGTAAAATGATGCATGCGTCAAATACTCACGTGTGCGCGCTAGCTGCGTAAATTTAGCTCACACTGGTCTTCACAGCGCTATGCCGTTGTAAATTATTTTAAACATGACATGCGCCCAGTATTGGCTGCGCACATGTCAGGTGAGTGATCTACGTTACCACTTACACCGTTGAGTAATTTTACTCACTGTGTGCGGCAGACGCCTGAATAATGATTTCGCAGTGAGTATTTTGACGCAATGCAATCATTTACTTGAGTAAAATTACTCAGTGTGCGCCGGGCTTTTAAAATGAAATGGTGAAAAAGCCCATTGCGCGATCAGTTATGTTCGGCAGCCACGGAGCAAAGTAAGGGACCCTGATGTGTGCTTGTTATTGCCCGCTCAACACCTTGTTTCACTAACGTGCTGATGTTGTGACGTCAATGATTTGTAAGTACCTGGCTGACTCCTGTTATAGGTGTTCGGGGGGAGCGGAGGATGGGGTGAGTGAGGTGAACATCAACACATGCCTGCGTTGCACAGGTGTCTTCTCGTCTCCGTTCAGTAATATGTTAAATCTGGATCGTCGGCAGAGTAGTGGTGGTGGTTGGCGGTGTTGGGTGCGCGACAACGGCGGCGTGCAACGGCGGTAAAGCAGTAGCTAGGCAGCAGCAACAACAACAACAACAGCAGTAGCAGCAGGCCAGTACCGTCTCCACATCCTTTTCATTACTTTAATCACATATAGATTAGGATAGCCGACCAGTTGCCTGTGCGGTATAGACAATTTCCGCGTGTTCGGCTTCTGTCTAGAAATGAAATCGTTAAAATCGCGTATACGGAGCATTTGTGACTGAATTAGTGAAGAGAACGTGTAAGAGCTATCATCTGGCTGCTGTAGTTTCGCAGACGTAGAGATGGATGAGAGAAGAAGCCGGGTGAGAGAAAATATATGAGGTGGGAGGTGAGGTGGGTGAGGGCGGAACGACGCACTATACCGGAAATCTTTGTCAAGCGGATTAACACAACACGATTTCCTGCTTGGCCCAGACGACTCACAAAATCGCAAGCGAACAGAAATTGAAAAACTGCAGGACCGCCGACGAAATATTATGTAAGACGTCCCCCAGCTTGGCTGAGAATACATACGAACTTAGATGAGCAGACTCTTATTGGGACTTTCGTGATCAGCCTGATTACGAGACTATTAATTGTCACCTGCATTGGTTGTCCACGTGTCGTCACGTGCTGATCGCGGGAATACATCTTCGACTAATCGATCGTTCGATAAGCATTAATGACCTAAACATGATTATGAATGCATGTTGCCGTGGTGATAATAGATGGCAAATCTGCGTCGGTCTACATCTCCTCGCATAGCCAGTGCTTTAACACCCAGCTCGACGAGGCTGTGCGACTGATTGTCCATTTTGGGTCCTTCTAGCAATAGCAAGACCGTTTCTTGGAGCTAGCTTTACCCTAAACTTAGTTTCAGCGAGGTTGTCTCCTCTGGTGCCATATGCAGATATAAAGTTAGCGATGGAACGGCGAACGTATCAAAGTTCTCGCACCGCGTGTACACGTGGGGGCCTGGACCGCCTTTATGGAAACGCGGGTCCACTGCAATCTTGCCACCCCGCGTATCCACTGCCACTTGCCAGTTGCCACCTCGCGTATCCACTGCACTGTGCCAACCGTTTCGCGTATCCACGTTGCACTGCCACCCGCGTACCACTGCATCTTGCCACCTCGCCGTATCCATGCAACTTGCCACCGCCGCAGTATCCACTGCACTTGCCACCCGCGTATGCCACTGCACTTGGCCACCCGCCGTAATCCACTGCACTTGCCACCCGCTTAGATTCAACTAGCTTATTGTTCGATGTTCAATGAAGTTGAGAAGTTATCGGTGAAATGTTTGTTGCTTTCTTGCTACCGCGTGTTTATCGTCAGCAGCAGCGCTGTGTGCGCGCGGCGGCGGTGGTGTGTGTGTTGTGTGCGTCCGTGTGTGTGTGGTGTGTGGCGTCCGTGTGTGTGTGTGTGTGGCGCAGTGCCGTGGTGTGTGTTGTGCGTGTGGTTTGTGTGTGTGTGTGTGTGGGCGTCCGTTGTGTGTGTGTGTGCGCGTGCGTGGGTGTGTGGTTGTCGTGTGTGTGTGGTACTGCGCCGTGTGTGTGTGTGCGCGCTGCGCGTGGCGTGGGTGTGTGTTGTGCGATGTGTGCGTGCTGTGTGCGTGCGTGCGTGTGGGCGTGTCGTGTGTGGTGCGTGCTGTGTGTGTGTGGGGGGGGGTTGTCATGCTTCCTTCCTCCTTATATTAACAGGTGATAAGTACTCGAGGATCGTCATCCATCGAATGTGATCGTCGGTCTCATATTGAGCTTTATTAAATTATCGACCGCAGGCGTGCCGTCTGTTGCCTTCACATACGGCGCCGCCGCCGCCGCGCCGGCATAACTACCCGCCCGTACCGGTGGCCATGTGCGTGCGTCTGTGTTCGCGCCCACTCATGCGTGTGTTCACGTGTCTGTGTGCGACGCACTGAGCTGTGTATAATGTATGTACGATCATACTTCGCGTACATTTACGCCTACGTTTCCGGTGACATTTCATTATGGACGTACAGCTGTCTACGCGGGCGTCCGAGCCTTGAGCATCTGATATCTTCAAGAGCACATTAACTATTTGTACTAACGGTTTTTGTGATCTTGATATCGTTAACCGCTCTGCTGCTGGAGCGAGAGAGAGATGGAGGCGTGAGATGAGAGAGAGAGAGCGAGGGAAGAGAGAGAAGAGCGAGTGAGAGAAAGAGAGAGAAGAGCGAGTGAGAGAAAGAGAGAGAGCGAGGGAAGAGAGAGAAGAGCGAGTGAGAGAAAGAGAGAGAGAGAAGGTGAAGGGAGAGAGAGAGAGAGAGAGAGGAGAGAAGAGAGAAGAGAGAAGAGAGAGAGAGGACGAAGAGAGAGAAGAGAGAAAGAGAGAGGAGAGAGAGAGAGAGAAGAGAGAAGAGAGAGAGAGAGAGAGAGAGAGACAGCGAGCTCACTCGCTGCTTCATTGTTACACCTCGATCCCGTGCCGTACCCCCCACCCCGAAACTGACACTTTTCACGCTTGAAAACGTACGTATTCATACGGCATTCCATTATGTATGCTGAGTCCTATGACATTTTCAATAACTAGGCTAACATACGAGCGGGGAAGCCCCCGTCATCAGTTTTCAGCACAGGTTACCTTACTCGTGATTTAGTCATACCAGCGCAATATGTAACGTGTCAAAATTCATAACAGTCTCCGTTGCTATGGCGACACTAATTGTTACTTGTTGTCATTGCCACCGATTTCGCCGAGATTTGAATATCTCAGCTCTCGCCTTTTATTGTATGTGTTTTTTACGGGAGCTTATTTAACGTGCACTGTTGATATGATCCTTCATCGTGATGGAGCTGCGGGCGGAAGACGAAGCATTAGAGGGGAGGGGATCGAAGTAATATTCCCGAGCGTTGTAACGCGTATATTATTATAATGCGTACGGTTTCTCAGTTCATGGCGTGGCATCCGTTGTGTGCGTGCTGCCCATGTTTGCAAATATAGCATTTTTAATTTTGATTATTCTTCCACCATCTCGAGAATAAAAAGGCCAATTGTATTCTAATAATGGTTTTATTTCGTTTATTAGAGCGCACCTGTAGAACTAGAGCACGTTTACCAACATTTGTAATGTAAGTTTTATAATCCCTTATTGAAAAACCTCACTTTCTGGCGCATCCATACTTAACCAATTACGCACGCACGATGATAAACATTCTAGATATCCAGACATTTTAATGACGGCGTTTAACATGAAAGGCAGCCATTCGCCGTTTTTCATTATCAAACTCATCCTTCGTATCAAAATTCCAATTCATACGATCGTGGAATGAATATATGCTCTGCTAATTGACAAAACACTTGCGTATTACATAATTTATATTACCATAAACCTAAAGCTATATCCTTAAATGACATTACGTATTCATGTTCTCATGTACAGAGTTTGGTGATAAAATAAAGATTTTGGAATCTTAAACCTTGGCAGTAGAAAGTTGCGATAAATTCCTGTTTGAAATTATAATTAAGCTCTCATTTCGTTTGTAACCGACTCTGCCTTACTATATATCCGATATTTGGTAACTGATGAAGTGGATTGATGATAAGTGATAAAAGGAATATTACATTTTTAGTGGATTTCAGATTTACTCATCTTTTTACGTGACATCCCTTTACATACCAACCAACAGTTGTGACTGGTCCTTTCACTTACCCTTTGGTGACACAACTAGAATCATTGCGATATTTTTCCACACTAGAAGTTATGCAACAAACATTTTTTTTGTCAAGAATTTATTCATGCACAGGAACTTGCATAAAGTGGTAGGATAGCACATAAGGTCTATGTCCCCCTGACCTTTGTTTGACCTGGCTCGTTTAGCTATTTCTGACTAATATATATATATATAATAATATATAATTAATAAAA
>NW_014577131.1:236955-240835 GCF_000485595.1 Priapulus caudatus | reverse complement strand
CATGACGGGGTCACAGGGGGCGTGGATGTTCCGGTGGGGTCGATGGGGAGGTGTCACATGGGCGGAATAATGGCTCGTGGTGGGGGTCATGCGCGCGTGGTCATAGGGTCTGGGATGTTTCCCGGTGGCGTCATGGGCGGGTGGTCACGAGGGGCGGATGTTCTCGGTGGGGTCATGGCGGGTCACAGCGGGGCGCGGATTGTTCCGGCGTGCGGGTCATGGCGGGGGCGTCACAGTGGGCGGATGTTTCCCGGCTGGGGTCATGGCGAGGTCACACGGAGCAGATGCCTCCCGGTGGGTCATGGCGGGTCACAGGGCGCGGTATGCTCGTGGTGCCGGGTCACAGGCGCGGATGTTCCCGCGTGGTCATGGCGGCGCCGTCACAGGGTCGCGGATGTTCCCGGTGAGTCATGCGGGCGGTCACATGGTGGCGGATGCTCGGTGGTTGGGGTCATGCGCCGGGTCATAGGGGGCGGTATGTTCCCGGTGTGGCGTCATGGCGGTCACAGGCGGCGGATGTATCTCGGCGTGGGTCATGGCGGGGGTCAACAGGGGCGGATGTCCGGTGTGGGGTCATGCGGGCGGTCACAGGCGGATGTCCCGGTGGGTCATGAGCGAGCGTCACAGGCGGCCAGATGCCTCCCGGTGGGGCGGTCATGGAGGGTCACAGGGCGCGCGGATGCTTCTTGGTGGGATTACGCGGCGGGCGCTATGTTTACGCTTTGGTCTGGACCTCGCCGTACTTGGCTGGGCTGAAGGAGTGATCTTATTATGTGCTTGAGCACAGGACGGACAAATGCTACAACTCAGCGCTGCTAATGCGGAATAGTAATAGAGGAAATATCGTATCGCTCTATTTTCTCATATAAAGAGAAACTTACAGTTTGTCTTATTTTGCTTAGATAACCCCCTTCCCGTTTACAACCCAATCCAGCCTCCACGATGGATGCCCAACTCTATGTGTGAAGAGCCTTAAATTTGTCGGGTCTGCCTATAAATATTCAGGGTTGTTGTAATAGTTTTTGCTGCTTGCTATTTGTTTTTATGAACAGAGTCTTAAGCCGGCGGCGCACACGTGAGGATTTTACTCAAGTAAAATGATGCATGCGTCACAATATACCACGTGTGCGCGCAGCTGCGTAAATTACATCGCCATGACCCCACCACGAGCATCCGCCCCTGTGACCCCGCCATGACCCCACCGGGAACATCCGCCCCTGTGACCCCGCCATGACCCCACCGGGAACATCCGCCCCCTGTGACCCCGCCATGACCCCACCGGGAGCATCTGCCCCTGTGACGCTGCAACGACCCCACCGGGAGCATCTGCCCCCTGTGACCCTGACATGACCCCACCGGGAGCATCTGCCCCTGTGACCCCGCCATGACCCCACCGGGAGCATCCGCCTGCTATGGCCCCCATGACCCGGTGGTGGGTGACCCAGCCGGGAACACAGGACAAATCTCGTGCGTATTTTCCTAAGACCCGTGTCGGCACGCGTGCGCGCCACCACGAAATTTTGCATAACATCGCTCGTCGCTCGTGCTCCGGATAGGAAGCGGAGCGGGACCGACGAATAATAGGCGAATTAATACGTCACGAGCAAACGAAAGCGAATTTTATATATTTTTTTTTTGTAGAATTATTCACTCCTGACGACGTTACTATTGTTAGTTAGTTAGTCACCGCGATACAATAATGGTAAACGTGTCGAAAAATTACACATCTGTAGCACAGGTCTCACCTGACCCCCCAAAAAAGATATATTATCATATCATCTATGTAGATATAATATCATATATCATGTATATCATCATATATCATCATATATAATATCATATATCATGTAGATATAATATGTATAATATCATTGTAGATATAATCTAGATAGTAACTCTCGATATATAGGTTTTTCCCCTGCAAATGAAAGCAATTCTGTTACGCATGCTTTCCAAGGTATGGCGATCACCCGACTCTTGCTTGGCTCTTAAATTAATACTGGAGAAAATCAAGTGAGTGCATCCATTAACCCTGTTATGAGCAAGTTAGTTCATTTGTTTTTCAGTCGGTATATTAGTACAGAATTGCAATACACAGTATTGTGTTCCATAGCCAAGGAGACTGTGAATTTTGGCACAACGTTACATATTGCGCTGGTGATGAACTAATGCACGAGTAGGTACCTGTGGCTGAACAATGATGACAGGGGGGCTTCCCCGCTCGTTATGGAGCCTAGTTATTGAAAATGGTCATAGACTAGTCCATATTGAAGGTGCGTATTGAATACCGTAACGTTTTTCAAAATGGCGTGAAAAAAGTGTCAGTTGTCGGGGTGGGAGGGGTCGGCAGGGAATCGAGGTATAACAATGACAGCAGCGAGTGAGCTCGCTGTCCTCTCTCGTCCTCTCTCTCGTCTCTGTCTTCTCTCTCTCTCGTCCGTCGATCTCCCTTCATCCGCGGAGCGAGTGTTGACCCGAGACTCGGCTCACCACCCGCTGGAATTGGGCGGGGACCGCAGTTCGAAGCCTTTGGCCCGAGCGTTTCTCTCTCCTCGTCTCTCTCTCTCCGCGAATCTCTCCGTCTCGGATTCTCTCTCTCTTACTCTTCTCTCTCCTGCTCTCGTCTCTCTCTCTCACTTCAGCGTTCTTCTGGCTCTCTCTTCTCTTTCTCCTCACTCGCTTTCTCTCTTTCCTCGCTCTCCCTCTCTTTCTCTCACGTCGCTCTTCTGCTCTCTTTCTCTCACCTCGGCCTCTTCTCTCTTTTCCCTCGGCTCTCTCTCTCTCTCATCTCTACGCCTCCACTCTCTCTCTATGCGCTCCGCAATGCAGAGGCGGTCTAACGATATCTAAGATCACATAAACCGTTTAAGTACAAGTATAGTTAAAAATGTGCTCTTGTGAAGATATCAGATCGAGCTCAAGCTTCGCGACGGCTCAACCCTGCGTAAGCATCATAGACAGCTGGTACGTCATAATGAAATGTACCGAAACGTCCAGGCGTAAATGTACGCGAAGTATGGATCGTACATACATATACACAGGCTCATTGCGATCGCAGCACAGACACATGAACAGCACGCCATGAGTGGCGCGGGAACACAGACGCGCGCACACTGGGCACGGTACGGCGGGGTGTTAGCGGCGGCGGCGGGCGGCGGCGTATGTGAAGGCAACAGACGACGCAGCGGTCGATAATTTTAATAAGCTTCAATATTGAGACGACGATCAACATTACGATGATGACGACGAGTAGCTTATCACCGTTAATAAAGGAGGAAGGACGCATGACACCCCCCCCCCACACACACACACACGTCACACACATCGCACGCACACGCAACGCACGCACTACGCACGCACACACGCACCAACACACGACCCACGCACGCGGCACGCGCAACACACGACACACGACGCACATCACACAGCACACACACAACACACACCCACGCACGCTGCACTACACCACACACGGACGCACACACCCCAACACACACATACCACACCACGCACACACACACCCACGCAGGCCGCACACATCACACCCACACACGGACGCACACAAACACAGCAGGCCACACGGACGCACACACACATCACACACGCGCGCGCGCACAGCAGCGCTGCTTTGCTGGACGAATAACACGGCATTGGCAGGTAGCAACGAACAACAAACATTTCACGATAACTTCTCCAATCTTCAATGTTTTTTTTTTTTTTGAAGCATCGACCATAAGCTAGTTGAATCTAAGCGGTGGCTAAGTGCAGTGGATACGCGGGTGGTCAAGTGCAGTGGATACGCGGTGGGCAAGTGGCAGTTCGGATACGCGGGTGGGAAGTGCAGTGGATAGCGGGTGGCAAGTGTCCAGTGGATACGCGG
>NW_014577131.1:229660-236355 GCF_000485595.1 Priapulus caudatus | reverse complement strand
CAAGGAGAATGGCACACTACTGTCCGTATTTCTATGAAAACACGGTACGCACAGCACGCAGCGTAGGAACACACACTGCGACGCCGGGCACGCAAGCATCGGTCCGCACGCGACGCACGCACAGCACGCACACACGCACGCAACGGAATGGACGCACGCCGCAACGCACGCACCGCATCGCACGGACGCAGCGCACGCACGCACGGTAGAGCAAACACACACACGACACACACACACCCTCGCAGCGCACGCACGACACGATGGCACAACGCACGGCACGCATCGCACGCACGAACGCACGCACGCGTCACGGACGGACGGACGCACGCACAGCACGCACGATGACGTATTCACGGCGTATATATCATGTCGTTACCATATCGCCCAGCCATATATGGCAATAGCAAGGATCCAGTGGTGCGCACGCTTCACTCATCTTACCCTATCGAAGCGACTACCAAAACTGAATAATTAGCAAACCCTGTGATTAATATAAGAAAAAAATCATAATTTATTTCCCTGATTGGCATGCTGACATATTGCAGGCAAAGTCGGGTGAATTGCACTGGCATGGGTGACGTTGCCTTGAATCACAAGCTGCAAAAGTCTGGATCCCCAATAATGTCGTGGAAATGGAAGACGGCACATATACATGTAATGGGACCTAATGCGGCGCAGGCAAGATTATCCACATCGTCATCTTTCACAGGCAGCCGAGCGTTAATTAGAGCGAGTTGATGCATTGTCGCGCGCCGCGCAGGACCCGTGCACCAAAGTCGCACGCACGCACGCACGCACCACACGCGCACACGCGCCAGCACACGAGCGCGCGCAACATAATAACATTTATTCATCATAATATAATTACGCAGAAACTGTTCCGGCATGTTTAAACATGGGCCGCAATGGTGAAAGCGGCGTCGTTCTGGATACACGATTTCTAATCTCGTTCCAATCGAAAAGCGCTTTATAACTCCATATTATAAACGTTATAGTCACACACGTATAGGGAGATAAATTCACCAGGCACAATGCAATGAATAAGAAAGCGTTAATTACGAATTCAGCACCAACTCGCCAATGGCCCCTGTTCGGTTGTTCGAGACTTCCGATACTTGGCCCTCTGATCGCGGCGCACACATTGCTTGGTATTCCGGGTGGCAAGTGCAGTGGATACGCGGGTGGCAAGTGCAGTGGATACGCGGGTGGCAAGTGCAGTGGACCCGCGTTCCATAAAGGCGGTCCAGGCCCCCCTGCCGTACACGGCGCGAGAAACTTTATACGTTCGCCGTTCATCGCTAACTTTATATCTGTATGGCACCGAGGGACAACCTCGCTGAAACTAAGTTAGGGTAAAGCTAGCTCCAAGAAACGGTCTTGCTATTGCTAGAAGACCAAATAGACAATCAGTCGCACAGCCTCGTCGAGCTGGGGTAAAGCACTGGCTATGCGAGGAGATGTAGACCCGACGCAGATTTCCATCTATTTCACACACGGCAACATGCATTCATAATCATTAGGTCATTAATGTTAATCGAACGATCGATTATCGAAGATGTATTCGCCGATCAGCCACGTGACGACACGTGACAACCAATGCAAGTGACAATTAATAGTTCGTATCAGGCTGATCACGAAAGTCCCAAAAGAGTCTGTCTCTAAGTTCGTATGTATTCTCACCAAAGCTGGGACCGTATTACATAATATTTTCGGTCGGCGGTCTGCAGTAGTTCGCTGCGATTTGTGAGTGTCTGGCCAAGCAGGAAATCGTTGTGTTAATCCGCTTACAAAGATTTCCGTATGTGGTCGTTCCCCCCTCCCCACCTCACCTCCCACCTCTATATTTCTCTCACCCCTCTTCTCTCTCATCATCTCTCGTCTGCCGAACTACAGCAGCCAGATGATAGCTCTTACACGTCTTTCACTAATTCAGTCACAAATCTCCGTATACGCGATTTTACGATTTCATTTCTAGACAGAAGCCGAACACGCGAAATTGTCTATACGCACAGGCAACTGTGGCTATCACTAATTATATGTGATTAAAGTAATGAAAGATGTGAGAGACGGTACTGCTGCTGCTACTGCTGTTGTTGTTGTTGTTGCTGCTGCTGCTACTGCTACCGCCGTTGCCGCCGCCGTTGTCGCCGCCACCACCAACACCGCCAACACCACCACTACTACTGCCGACGATCCAGATTAACATATACTGAACGGAGACGAGAAGAACACCTGCCACGCAGCATGTGTTGATGTTCACCTCACTCACCCCACCTCCGCCTCCCCCCGAACACCTAAACAGGGTCAGCACAGGTACTTCAAATCATGACGTCACAACATCAGCACGTTAGTGAAACAAGGTGTTGAAGCGGGCAATAACAAGCAACATAGTCCCTTACTTTGCTCGTGGCTGCCGAATATAATTGCATCGCGCAATGGCTTCTTCACATTATTTAAAGCCCGGCGCACACGTGAGTAATTTTACTCAAGTAAAATGATGCATGCGTCAAAATACTCACGCGAAATATTTTCAGCGTCTGCCGCACACGTGAGTAAAATTACTCACGGTGTAAGTGGTAACGTAGATCACTCGACTGTGCGCAGCCAATACTGGGCGCAGTCATCTTTAAAATAATTTAAACGCATGCGCTGTGAGTACCAGTGTTGAGTAAATTTACGCAGCTAGCGCGCACACGTGAGTATTTTGACGCATGCATCATTTTACTTGAGTAAAATTCCTCACGTGTGCGCCGGGCTTAAGACTCTGTTCAATAAAAACAAATAGCAACAGCAAAAATATACAACACCCTGATATTTATAGCACGACCCGACCATATTTAAGGCTCTTCACATAGGTTGGCATCCATCGTGGAGGCTGGATGGGTTGTAAAGGGGAGGGGGTTATCTAACAAAATAGACAAACTAGTTTCTCTTATATGAGAAAATAGACGATACGATATTTCCTATTATATTCCGATTAGCAGGCTGGTGTAGCATTGCCTCCCTGTGCCTCAGCACTATATAACGATCACTCTTCAGCCCAGCAAGTACCAGGTCCAGACCAAAGCGAAACATAGCGCCCCCGCCGTAATCCCACCACGAGCATCCGCCCCCTGTGACCCTGCCATGACCCCACCGGGAGCATCTGCCCCTGTGACCTCGCCATGACCCCACCGGGAACATCCGCCCCTGTGACCCCACCATGACCCCACCGGGAACATCCGCCCCCTGTGACCCCGCCATGACCCCACCGAGAACATCCGCCCCTGTGACCCCGCCATGACCCCACCGGGAACATCCGCCCCCTATGACCCCGCCATGACCCCACCACGAGCATCCGCCCATGTGACCCCGCCATGACTCCACCGGGAACATCCGCCCCCTGTGACCCCGCCATGACCCCACCGGGAACATCCGCCCCTGTGACCCCACCACGAGCATCCGCCCCTCGTGACGCCCCGCCATGACCCAACCGGGAACATCCGCCCCTGTGACGGCAAATAACCCACACGGAGAACAACCGCCCTGTGACCCAGTCAATTAACCCCCCACCGGGAAGCATCGCACCCTGTGACCGTCCGCCATGACCTTCCACGGGAGCAATCTGCCTCTGTTGACGCTGCACGACCGCCACCGAGGAAGCATCATCCCTGTGACCTCCGCCATACCCCACCACGAGATACTGCCCCTGTGACCCGCGCCATGACCCCACCGGGAGCATCCGCCTGCTATGGCCCCCATGACCCGGACAGGAACACCCGCGGGTGGTGGGTGACCCAGCCGGGAAAGCACGGAGACAAATCTCGTGCGTATTTTCTAAGACCCGCGGCGGCACGCGCTGGAGGGGGGCGGCCACCCACGAAAATTTGGCATGAACATCGGCTCGTGGCGCTCGTGCTCCGGATACGGAAAGCGGAGCGGAGACCGACGAATTAATTAGGCGAATTAATTACGTCACGAGCAAACGGAAAGCGAATTTTTATATATTTTTTTTTGTGAATTATTCACAGTCCTCACGACGTTACTATTGTTAGTTAGTTTAGTCACGCGACTACAAATAATGGTAACCGTGTGAAAATTACACATACTGTAGCACAGGTCTCACACTGACCCACCAAATAAGATATATTATCATATATCACATGTAGAATATAATGATCATATATCGATGTATATCATATAATATCATCAATATAATAATCTATATATCAGTAGATATAATATGTATAATATCATTGTAGATTAATCTAGATAGTAACGTCTCGATATATAGGTTTTTCCCCCTGCAAATGAAAAGGCAATTTCTGTTAGCGCATTGCTTTCGCAAGGTATGAGCGATCAACGCCGAACTCTCTTGCTTGGACTCTAATTATATACTGGAGAAAATCAAGTGAGTGCATCATTAACCCATAGGCCTGTTCATGAGAAGTTAGTTCATTTGTTTTTCAGTCGGTATATTAGTACAGAATTGCAAGGAGATGGCACACTACTGTCGTTTCTATGAAAACACGTACGCACGCACGCACGTAGGAACACACACACACACACGCACGCACGCACGGTCGCAGCGCGAGCACGCACGCACGCACGCACGCACGCAAACGGAATGGACGCAACGCGCGCAACGCACAGCACCGCATCGCACGGACGCAGCGCACGCACGCACGGTAAGAAGAAACACACACAAGCACACACACACCACCGTACGCACGCACGCACGACAACGATCGCACGAACGCACGCACGCAACGCACAGCACAGAACGCACGCACGCGCACGGACGGACGGACGCACGCACGCACGCACATACGTATTCACGCGTATATATCATGTCGTTACCCATATCGGCCCACCATATATGCAATAGCAAGGATCCAGTGTGCCACCTTCTCATCTTCCTATCGAGCGACTACCAACTGATAATTAGCAACCATGTTGATTAATCAAAGGAAAAAAATCATATTATTTCCCTATTGCAGCTGACATATTGCAGCAAAGTCGGGTGAATTGCACTGGCATGGTGGAGTTGCCTTGAATCACAGCTGCAAAGTCTGGATCCCCCAATATGTGTGGAAATGGAAGACGGCACATATACATGTACGGGACTTAAGCGGCGCGGCAAGATTATCCACATCGTCATCTTTCACAGCAGCCGAGCGTTATTAGAGCGAGTGATCGCTTGTCGCGCGCGCGCACCGGTGCACGCACGCACGCACGCACACGCGCACACACGAGCGCGCCATAAATACATTTATTATCATATATATTACGCAGAAACTGTTCTCGGCAATGTTTAAACATGGCGCAATGTGAAAGCGGCGTCGTTCGGAATTCACGATTTCTATCTCGTTCCATCCCAAGCGCTTTATACTCCATATTATAAACTTATAGGCACACACGTATAGGGAATAAATTCACCAGGCACATGCAATGAATAGAGAAAGAGTTATTACGAATTCAGCACCCAATCGCCAATGGCCCCTGTCGGTTGGTTCGAACTTCCGTACTTGGCCCTCTGACGGCCACCATTGCTTGGTTCCGTATTGAACAACGACATTTGCCAGTCGAATCGATTTATGATCCAGAAAGCATATCTAACACACGTAAGAGATCTTTTAACAATTACAAGGAAAGAGAGAAGGCAAAATGGCCGACCTGGCCGACGGCATCGCGTTGTGACCTTTAACCTCTAGTTGATGTACTCGACGTGGGTCATCGGGGCGCGACCTCTCTGTGACCCCCGCTCGACGATCACCCAGTCTCCGCCCTCGTCAACGTCTACAACCTTGATCACCTGCGGAATCAGAGGATGGAACCATGTCATTTCACTCTCCATCACTTCTATTTATTTAGTTTCATCTGTTTTGATTTTATCAGCTTTGTCTATTATTTGTTTAACTAATATGCTACCTCCAAAATGTAATTCATAAGTGTAAATAAAGTACATTAAATTGAATTGAATTGAATTGAATTGAATCACTGATCAGCGAGTGATGAGCAGGATAGTCTTTGGTCATCGCTAACTTTACTATAAGTTCAATGGCGTCGAGTGATAAGCTGATTGAACACTCGCGGAGGTAGAGGGAGCTGATCTGCATCCTTTATCCTTCATCATCAGCGGGGAGGAGGAGGAGTGGGGAGGGGGAGGAGGAGAGGCGGTGGAGGAGAGAGGGAGGTGGAGGAAGGAGGAGGGGGAGGAGGAGGAGGAAGAAGAAGAGGGGAAGGCGAGGAGGAGGGGGGGAAGGAGGCAGGAGGGAAGAGGAGGAGGAGGAGGAAGAGGAGGTGGAGGAGAGAAGGGGCGTGGAGGAGGAAGAGGGGGCAGCGAGGAGAAAAGGAAGGAGTGGGTGGGAGGAGGGGAAGGAGGAGAAGGTTGAGGAGGGGAGGGTGGAGGAGGGGGAAGTGAGGAGGAGGAGGGGAGGAGGAGGTGGAGAGGAGAGGTGAGAGGGGAGGGAGAGGGGAGGAGGTGGAGGAGGAGGAGGTGGACGGAGGGGACGAGGAGGCGAAGGTGGAGGAGGGGGAAGAGGAGGAGGAGGTGAGGAGAGGGGAGTGAGGAGGAGGAGGAGGGGAGTGGAGGAGGAGCAGAGAGGAGAGGCAGGGAGGTGGAAGAGGAGAGGAGGGGGAGGGGGAGGGGAGGAGGTGGAGGTGGAGGAGAGGATGGAGGAGGGGAGCGATGGAGGAGGAGGGAGTGGAGGAGG
>NW_014577131.1:221353-229635 GCF_000485595.1 Priapulus caudatus | reverse complement strand
GAGCGGAGGAGAGGACGGAGGTGTGGGAGGAGGAATGGAGGATGAGGAGGGCGGAGGAAAGAGGAGGCAGCGGGACGGGAGGGGGAGTGGAAGGAGGAGGAGGAGGTGGAGGGAGCGGAGGAGGAGGGGGGATAGGGGCCAGGAGGAGGAGGGCAAGAAGAGGAAGCATGGAGCGTGATGCTGATCCCGTCGTGAGGCAAGCCACAAACATGAGACCGCGGGAGGGGAGGGTAGGAGGAGGGGGAGGAGGGGAGGAGGCAGCGAGCATAAATGCGCTGGCAACTATTTGCACAGCGGCTAGCGTGACGATGGCTCGTGCTGAGAGATACCTAATCGTTTTTCTTTGCAGCAATGCGCTGGCGACGACGGGGACCCATTCAAACCTCTATCCAAACATTCCGGCCGACGCGTCGCTTGCGAACGGCACAAGGAGGGCGCGGGTGCTGTACGATTTATGACGCGCTGATAGACAAGAGCTCTCCCTCCTAGCAGACGAGGTGAGCATCTGGTGATGATGACCATGACTGTGACGAGGACGATGATGATGGTGATGATGATAGGCAGGAGCTTTCCCTACTAGCAGACGAAGTGAATATCTGGTGATGATGACCATGACTGTGACGAGGACGATGATGATGATGATGATGATGATAGGCAGGAGCTTTCCCTACTAGCAGACGAAGTGAGTATCTGGTGATGATGATCGTGACTGTGACGAGGACGATGATGATGACGATGATTTGCAGGAGCTCTCCCTACTAGCAGAGAAGCAAAGTGACATTATCTTGGTGATGAATGACTTGTGACTGATTTTTTTTTTTTCTGACGAGGACGATGATGATGACGATGATTTGCAGGAGCTCTCCCTACTAGCAGACGAAGTGTGTGGCTTTGTTGTCCTCATGAGTATGTGATGAGATGACGGTGACAGTGATGATGACGATAACGATGTTGATGCTGATGGGTAACGATGCTGATTATGATCATGATCGTCATGATGATGATGGCCGTGATAATGATGACGACGACGACGACGATGATGATAACGGGGATGAAGATGATGATGCTGGTGATGTTGATGAGGATGCTGGTGATGATGATGATGATGGTGGCGATGCTGCTGCTAATGATGTTGAGTGAGAGTTAGCCTAGTGAGGTTTGTAATGGTAACTATTCGTTGTCTTCAGTGCGTGCGCCTGGAAAAGAGGTTATACTGTCAGTTTTAGTTGAATTGAATGCGCTGGAAATGATAACCATCTGAATGCAATCTGCGTGATTGGGTTTGACATTCGCTTGGATGCTGGGTTGGGGCGGGATACCCGAAAGAGAGAAAAGTGAAAACAGACGATAAGAGATTTGTGTGTTCGTGCGTGCATACATGCTTACGCGCGTGTGTGTGTGTGCGTGCGTGCGTGGCTGTGCGTGCGTGCGTGCGTGCGTGCGTGCGTGCGTGTGTGTGTATGTGTGTGTGCTACATGTATGTAGGCCTACTGATGGGGAAAGCTTGATGCCTCCTCCTCCTCCTCCTCCTCCACTGCTGCTCATTCAACACGACACAGGCTCGTAATCCCACGAATACCGCACGGCAGGCGCCACCCGCCGCTCCCTCCCCCTCCCCACCGATACCTCCTAGTTAACGATTAAATGGTGCAAAATCCATGGTCGGGAAATTGTGTAGCGGCCGCGTAAGCGTGTGTTCGACACTTTATTAGCCTTCACGGCAAACAGATTAAACTAAATGCAAAATTACTCGACATATTCCCGTAATTTGCTTCCACATAAAACGCTCAATGCCCGTAATAAATTTCCGCTTTATGTGTTCAATAATTCTTTCTAACGGCCATCTTTCGTGTGCTGCCTGTTGGCTATTGTCTAGCAACAAAAGCTTACATGCAATGGATGACTACCATTAGCGAAACAAATTACATCACCTAAACCAAATTTTCCGACTATGGTAAACGCGCTAGTAAATTGCGTGAAAGCTTGCAAAAGAAAAGTGTAATAGACCAGAAGAAACGACTTTTCGGGATTACGTCGAGGCAAGCGTGTCCTTTCACGATAGTGACTGTCACGCCATTTTTCATGATATTCATCAACTTGTTATTCAATAGAATGCCGGCAGGCAATGAACACAGCACGAGTATACGCACGATAAAATGCCTCATTCGTCACGGCAGATTCTACAACATGCACTGCCTACATCTGTATTTCACGCGAGCGCCTAAATATGATGCTGGCACAGCGTGTTCACGCGAAAATAAATAGAGATACGAACCGTAGCGAAAGACGAGAGTGATCAGGACAGTATCACGGCGTGATGTTAACAGGGGGAAAAATAATGATTCGGACTCATACAAATGTTTCAAACAGTTTTTCTCGTCTAATGTCGAAATGCACGTATACGGCTTTAGCGCATAGAGGAATTGCTTGGCAGGCAGTTGCCGAAGCATTGTCGTAAAATGCATTCATCCCCCGTGTGGATTTTGCGTTCGCTCGCTACTGGGCAGTGGGGACCCTTAGCTCGCAACGACAACAGCAGCAGCAGTTGCTATGCTGTGCAGCTTCTACGTGGATACCTAATATATGTAGCACACACCCGCACGCGCGCGCACACGAAATAATGTAATCACACATAAATTAATAAAGCGTATAATAATAAACTAAATTAGTTACATACGTAGAAGCGTGCATGATGATTATATTATTTTATTATCGTACCTTAAGTGAAAAAAATTATGCCGATGCAATTGTATTATAATTGAGAAAGCATATGCATGTGAAATGAATATATGTACCTGACGCCCAGCAACCGTTGCTAGGTAGCTAGTAATCAACGTGAATGCAGAACATTGTATACTATAATATACCATAATCATTATTTATATCAAGATCATATAAACTTTATATATTCTCTTGCTTATCAAACGAGGTTTACATAACAAAATATTTATATATTACAGATGCTCTCTTTCAAAATATTTTCTACGTACATTGCATTATTAATATAGCTCATCAACTGTAGATGGTTTTTTAAACAGACAACGCCAACGAATCTGCAGTTTTGCCATCAAACATTCGCCGATGTGGTCGAAAATATTAGATTAGATTCATTAGATAAAAAAAACACAACTTCCATGTGGAGCTTCCCTGCCCACGAGTCAGAAGTCTGAGGATCGGCTAGAATGAATAAACTTACAAGCCTCGCCACGTAAAAGTGCACTCGGTGTGGACACTACAGCAGCTAACAACCAGATTCACCACAAGCCAGGCGGTTGACAAAAGCAGATACAAAGGAATTATCTCAGGCACATACTATGAAACGATTAGTCTATCTATTATTCAATCTGCATGCTTTTTACCAACATATTTATTTATATATGATATGCACTAGCATATCCGAATTTGTACACGCACATATTCTCCTATCCGCATGTGTGCGTGCATGCATGCGTGTGGCATGTGTGTGCGTGCATGCGTGTGGCATGTGCGTGCGTGCACGCGTGTAATTAATCATGCATTATTGTATTGTACCTTGCTACTTCCTTCTGTAGTTCTTGCATCAGCTGGAAACACCGACCATAGTAGGACATCTGCGTCTCCACAAGGTCATTCAAGCATCGCAGGTGATTCGCCTGTAAAACAAGGGAACATTCGATAAAACAAGCAAACGTTAAATGTCGCCCAATACGCGTGAAACGGACAAGTCTTTGAAGTTTGAAACTACTGTATGTTGTTTAGTTATTTTAATTACGTCCTTCACATGTCTAAAGAGAAACAGAAGAGTCAAAACATAGCACACACTTAGCAATTTACTCAACATAAAGCAACTGTGTGCACAGAATTTTTCCAAAATAAGATGCTCATCTATTTTTCCTCTACAGACGCCTTGCAACAAACTAAACAGTAGGTTTGAGTGAGACCATAAAGACATCAGCTATGCGACTGGGGAAAAAAGCAGTAATCACACGCTATGCTCTTACACTTGAAATTCTGCCATTGACCATTAGGCTATATGATACTCTCTTGGGAAGCAATGACAGGTGTTTGTGGAACAAATTAATATATATGACAAATTGTTTTTATTGTCAACGTTTCCCGTGGGAAAAATGGGAAGCATCTTACGATTCCGTGACAACCTAATTAGAATCTGAAGTTCTACAACTAGCATCTCTTGGCTGCATTCTCTAACAAAATTGTTAGAACTAAAATGTTTTTGCTACGAGATTTATTTTACAGATGCGATCGAGACATCTCTCGAGTTTTGAAAAACAACTGTTTAGATTTAGTGGGGAAAATTGCGAAAGGGGGTGCGAGTGCAAGAGAGAGAAACAGATAGCGAGCGAAGCAAGAATGAGAGAGTGACATAGATAAGCAGAAAGATAGATAGAGATAGATAGATAGAGATAGATAGATAGAGATAGATAGATAAATAGATAGATAGATAGACAGACAGACAGACAGACAGACAGACAGACAGACAGACAGACAGACAGACAGACAGACAGACAGACAGACAGACAGACAGACAGACAGACAGACAGACAGAGAGACAGAAGACAGACAGTCAGATAGACAGGCAGATAGACTGAGAGCGAGTGAGAGAGTGAGCGAGCGAGAGAAAGAGAATGAGAGAGAAGAGAGAGAGAGAGAGTGAGAGAGAGAGAGAGAGAGAGAGAGAGAGAGAGAGAGAGAGAGAGAGAGAGAGAGCGGAGATGAAAAGGAGAGAGAGCAGAGACGCAGAGAATGAGAAAGGAAAGAGAAAGCAGAAAGAGAGCAGAGAGAAGAGAGAGCGAGAGAAGAGAGGAGAGCGCAGAGCGAAGCGAGAAGTAGATGCAGACGAGAGTAATGAGAGAGAGAGAGAGAGAAGAGCAGAGAGAGAGAGAGAGAGAGAGAGAGAGAGAGAGAGAGAGAGAGAGAGAGACGTCCATGGGGATGACCCACGTGAGCACTGCTGACTCCTTCTAGAAGCAGCTTGGTGATCTCCGTCTGTCGATCAAACTCGGACTGCGCCACCCGCAGTTCAGCCTCCGCCTGAAACGACCGCATCATCACCGGCGTAAATTCATCGTGCAAGAGTTATACATGCGCAGCAAAGAAGTTGATATATGTCCAATTCCCAATTCACACATCTACGTTTCCGCGCATACCAACGCAAATCTTACGTGAAGCAATTACTGTCAAGACATGATTCTTACCTTGTCCACTGACAAATAATCCTGTGGTGTGCATTAAATGGAAATTATTGCTCTAATTAATTTACAAAAAGCCATCCTTTATCACTCTCCTAGAAGCCCACAGCCACGCACACAATCGTCCAATCTCGCACAGATATGCACGCACACACTTATACACTAACACATGTGCACGCATACACGCGCATGTACTGTGTAACACCAAAAAACTAATATTACGTAACACATGAAATTTACTGTGCGCAGCGGATTCATACACATGTATCATTGCAGAATAAAACTGAATTGCTTTTGCTCTCTAATCTAAATTATCTAAATTTCAAATTTATTTATAACCAGCATGATTTCAGACGATTGAGATGTTCTGGCGTCAGGGAGACTGGGCTAGCAACAAGAAACGGCTAACGAAGTACAGCCACATATTTCAATTGCCAACGGTCGCCATGTTTGCTTACGTTCGTTTGTGATTCCAATGATTTTGCCTTCCTCAGTCTGTTCTTGCAGGCATCTAGATCCAGGCGCTTGGTCTCGAGAATTTTTCTCTCTTTCTGCAGCAAAATTACGGACTAAAATTCTGATCTAGGTCTTTATCTATATCTTCGGTTCAAGTACATTTGCTGTCGCTGCACTTTAATTTCATGCAATTATTGTTATCTATAAGAGACACAGCATTAGAGACTTTTATGCAGCATGCAAAGCTACAGTCAGCAGAAAATGTGCACAAATTAACTAACTCTTTCTGTTACTGCGTCATGTGTGGGTGTATGTGCATCACGACGTGTGTTTCACGTTACTATGTTACTTTATTACATTTATATTACATGCGGATTTCACATTCTTACTTTTATTTATTATATCTACATTACTTTCATTATATTTCACGTGTATAATTTTCATTCGTATCCGCCAGTATTGACACTGGCGTGAATGCACACACACACCACACGGCGAGTAACACGGCTATCGGAATCCCTAGGGAGCGGTATCGTAAACAATTTACGATTATTGGCACGTTCACTCTGACACGCCTGCCCCATACGACAGCAACATAGCGTAAAGCCTGAAAATCTAAGGCAATCCGGAAGTGATAGGGTTGAGAGAGAGGCAACAGAATATAGGCTCAACAAGCTTACGACAGCAATAAAGGACTGTGATCAAGTCCCACAGATATGTGAGCGAGGGATGGTTGGAGGATCACGCGATTCAGACCAAGGTGATATCCTAGGACACACGAGATCACCTGAGATATTAGGAACTCTTGTGCTGACAATTAATATTCTACATCATTACGCTACGTAATAAATTGCCATATTAATCACAACCGAAACGTGTATCAAACCTGTATTGTCTTCATGTCTCCCATGAGAAATGTGTTTAGTGGCATCAGGAAGGCACTACTGATCTTATGCAGGTACTCTTTCTCGGCGTGACCAATCCGCTGTTCCGTCTGACCGCACTTGATGAGTGCCGAACCTGCGTGAACATGCAGCAGAGGTCACGTGGAGGTCACCGGATGGTCCTCCACGAGAACCAAATAAGGAAAGCGAGCTCTACGTCTCTACGCATCTCACAAGAATCGTGGACCGCGACGAAATATCCGCCCGATCTAATATAAGCAATCGTTAACGCGCGAAGAAGTAAACGAGCAGCAGCGAACGAAGAGAATTCCCTCCTGACACTTGCCGAGCAAATTTTATCTCGGGATTATTTGCATCCCTTTAAAACAGTTTGACATTGTTACGACATTTTGCGCACATTCGTTTTAACGCGATGTACTGACGGCAGCGTAGCCACACGATCGTCGATGCGGAAAGGACATTCATAGAAGAAGAGAAGGCGAGAGGGACAAGAACACGACAATCGACGCAGAACGCTACCCCAGCGCCTCCTGGCGGTGCTTACCGTACGCAGTTCCTGGCCCGATGTCACTGCCCGCATCCACCATGACCTGACCCAGTATCTCATGATTCGTCTCACGCTCCTTCGGCTTCTTGACTGGCGCGTCGAGTTGGCCGAGCTTGTCGTACACAAACTCTTCCAGCCGCACGTCTGCAAAGAACGAGGTCGTGGCGCCCATCTGAGTGACCGCACGCACGTTGGTCGCCAATGGCAACGGCATTTAACGCGGCAGCCAACAGAGGGAGATAAATAGCAGGTGAACAGCCAAGGAAATGGTGAACACACTTCGTCGTTTGATGTGTTAGCTCTATAGAGGGAGTTATCAAATTATACACATGAAAGAGGAAAGGTTTCAGCTCTAGGCAAGCTTCCATTGTCAGTCTCCCCATTTTTTGCGAAATGAACAATGTAAGAAGAAAGTTGCGAATGGCAATGGTATGCCCCAATATTACATGAAATAATAAAATGTCTAACATGACATCTACGACATATACGTAATACATGATTTAATGATGAATAACATAGCAACATGCAGGCCTGCCCTCTGTTCCATCGCCATCAACCTATCTAGGTAACTATGAGCGTCGTCGTGCGTAGGCGTGCACGTGCGTGCGTGCGTGCGTGCCTGCCTGCGTGCGTGCGGACGAGCGGGTATGTGTTTGTGTGTGCGCGTGCGTTCGCGTGTGCGGGGCGTGTGCGGGTGCGTGCGCGTGGGCCCGCGCATCTGTGTGCTTGCGCGCGCGTACAACCACGTGCCACAAATAAGTATCTCTCGAGACGAATCAATACAGGCCATGCATGCTTGCGCTTGACCGGCCTGCATTCCTGCCTGCCTGCGCGCCTCCCCATCATCCTCCACACGTGTTGACCGATCGCGGAAAGTTATTTTGTAACGTCGATCAACATTTGCATGTAATCCACAAGGTGATCATCAATCATTTCTGGTAGAGCGCGAGCGCACGCGGCGGCCGGCACAGCCGCGGCCGAGACACGCAGCCGAGATGCCGCGTGGCGCGCAGACGCCGACGTGTAGCGGAGCAGCCTAGCTCCTGCCGTGCATTCAGGAGATGGTTCCGTGATGGATATCGAGAGAAACCCGAGCTTACAACGATGACACATCTTACAGCTGGCTGCAAACACACACGCGCGAGTGCACGCACGCACGCACGCACGCACGCACGCACGCACGCA
>NW_014577131.1:211075-220410 GCF_000485595.1 Priapulus caudatus | reverse complement strand
ATATGCTGACACTGAGGGGTTGAGTGGGAGATGGTAACATGTCTACACTGGAGTGAGTGGGATCAACATGCTACACTGGTTGAATGTGGGGATACATGCTACACTGAGTGAAGTGGGGATAATATGCTACACTCGAGTGTGTGGGCGGATAACATGCTACACTGACCGTGAGTTGCGGATAACTACTACACTGAGACTGGGAGTGGGATAACATGCTATCACTTGAGTGAGTGGGCGATAACATGCTTACCACTGACGGTGAGTGGGGATACCAACATGGACACTGAGTGAGTGGGATTAACATGCCCCTACACTGAATGAGTGGGGATAACACCCCCCCCCCCCCCCCCTTGCACACTACGTGAGTGGGGATAACTAGCCTACACTGATGTGAGTGGGATAAAACATGGCTACCACTGAGTGAGTGGGGATTGACATGCTACACTGAGGTGAGTGGGTATAACATGCTACACTGAGTGGTGGGGATAACATTGCTACACTGAGTGAGTGGGGGACGATAGCCATGCTACACTGTAGTGAGTGGGGATACATGCTTACACTGAGTGGAGTGGGGGGATAGCAGTTGCTACACTGAGTGAGTGGTACATTATGACACGGTGGGGAGGTGTGGCAAGTTAGGTTTCTTCACTGTGGTGATGGCGTAAGAATGCCTACTCTCTGTGCTGTGGGTGGTGGTTAAATTAGACAGGTGTGAGGGCGGTGGTCCGGGACAATTGCTACAATGCTTATTGCTGACGTGTAGTGTGACAAGGATAATATCAAGAGCTAATATTTATTATGTGAATAATAATAATGATTATTAGCTCTTGATAAGGCCAAAACAAATATAGGTGTGGTTACGGTTCCGCGACGACCCTATTTTTCATGCGACCCTAACATTTTAGTTCAATTTTCTTAAAGTCCAAAAAAAAATAAAAAATATTTAAAAAATAAATATTGAATTGGACAGTTCCTGCTTTAAAGACACAACGCACATTCTCGCGACATGGTTCGTACAATAAAATATTTAAGAAAATAAAATGTCTTTCCCTAACCTACCTACCCTATTTTTTTCGGCAATGTAATAACGGTAAACCACACATTATATTTTATTTTGGCTTAGAATATCCTACACTGTACTGGCGGTGGGTCTATGGTCCACCAGGTTACTGTCCGGAAACGTACCCTCTGGTACTATTTGCATATTGGTTGTGATGCATGTTATCCCCACTCACCCACAAAGTAGGAAGTTTCCCAACAGTGTAGGAAGTCACCTCTAGCCACCGTTCATGGAGTTATTCCTGCCATAACAGTGTAGGAAGTTATCCCTCGTAGAACATTAAAGTACCCAACTCCCGATATCCCATCCACCCTGAACAGCTCTCTGCAATGCATCGGGAAATGACACGTCGAGTGGCCTCGCAGTTGGCAGTGTAAAAGACCACGACGCTTGGACGCGCGCACGTTGGGACGAAGCGCGCGCGCGAGAAACGTACTTGGGTTCGGCTGGAGGACCGCCACCGTCTGACTCATCAGCTTCTCTGACCATATCTTCGTCTTGTCGGCCCGCGCCGCTAGATTCTCAAAGTGTGCATCGAGTTCTGTCTTCTCAGCGCCCCCTAGCTTCTCCTCGGTGTACTGAAATGGAAACGTGGCACATCGTCAAGGAAATTTCTACAGGAAGATGGTAGAGGCAGAAGGGGAGAGAGCATAGAGAGGGAGAGAGAGAGCAAGAGGGGGGAGGGAAGAGAGGTAGGGAGGGGTAGAGGGACAGGAACGGAGAAAAGAGCGAGGTCAGAACAGCGAAGGAAGAGGTCAGAGCGGGAAGGAGGGGTCACAACAGAGAGGAAAGGGAGGTGCTAGACGATTAGTAAATGTGGACAGAACGAAGAAGCAAGCGAGGCCGAAGCAGGGAAGAAATGTCGGAGAAGAAAGGAAAGATAGGTCAGAGCAGGCAAGAGAGTTCAGCACGAGGAAGACAATACTGACGGGGGAAGGAGCGCCCTCACTGTAGCGTGTTCCACAGTTTCAGTCTCACATCGTGCATTACTGTCCACCACTTTGTCTCACCATAATTGCGCACTGCTTCTGACTCCCCTATGGGGTGATACTCCATTAGGAGTGTTCCCAACTTTAATGTCATTAATGGTTAGGGTTATGTTATAGGTTAGGTTAGGGTTAGGGTTAGGGTTAGGGTTAGGATTATCAATCATTAATCATTCATCATTAATGATATCAAAGTTGGGAACACTCCTAATGGAGCGTTAGCCCTTCTCTGTCGAAATGCACTAACTGCTTCCGCCAGGCAATCTTCAACATTCAGGCAATATTTATAGTTCAGAGAACTAACCCAATATTGCTCACAAAGAACGACGTCAACGCAAAAAAAGCAGCGCGACACCGCGCAATACGTATTAGGTCCACTCAGCTGCGCGAATCGCTTAAGAGTCACTCGTCTGCGGATCTGCCTGAAACCCTGCCTCTATCTCTCTCTCTCTCTCGCTTATTGCACGAGCTCCCCATACATTTCCATCAGTAATCAGTGATTACCGCCCCTTTTCACCAGTTAACAGTCAGCGCCTGTTTAACAACTGCTCTGCATCGCCTAACGGCTTCCCAGTGCGACACGTTGAACAAGCTCTACGCACATCGGCCGCAAAAGACGCGACGGCTTGCAGATGAAATTGCTCTGTCGGGTCAGCGCAATTCTTTGACAAATCCACGACTCGACGGCTTGCCAAGCGGAGAGCATTCGCTCCGATGGTATCGTAAAATTCAGACAAATCAACTCGAATGGGATGGAGCCGCTAACCATTATTGCAATCGCGAAAGGGCTTGGGGTGCTTAGCGATCCGATTTTAACCGAATCAGATAGACGAGTGGACATTTTTTACTGATGCTATATCTGATCTAGTGGCAGCACATCGTTCTATTCGCTTGTCCTGACATTCGGAAATTAGAATTTATCCTTGGCCACCCGCAAGTACAGTGTAGGATATTATCCTTGTCCACCCACACGTAGTATGTAGTAAGGCTGAGAGGGTCTATTTTCCCCCGGGGTACTGCCGGAACGTACCCTGGGTACGGTCCGGTATACCAGAACGTACCATGGTACTATCTAATATGCCGGACCGTAACTCGCCTACTCCACTAACGAGTCTAGGGAGTCGCCTACGCCTACTCCGTAACCCTAACCCTAATCCTAACCCAAACCATATCAAATAGTAACCAGGGTACGTTCCGACAGTACCCTGTGGGACATAGACCCTATGAGCTGTAGTAAGTGTTCCCGACCCACCTGCCAGTACAGTGTAGGATATTAAGCCAAAACAAAATATATGTGTGGTTACCGTTACATGCCGAAAAAAATAGGGTAGGTAGGTAGGGAAAACATTTTATTTTCTTAAAATATTTTATTTACGAACCATGTCCGAAGAATGTGCGTTGTGTCTTTTAAAGCAGGAACTGTCCAATTCATATTTATTTATTTTTTTTATTTTTTTTATTTTTTTGACTTTAAAGAAAATTGACAATAAAATGTTTAGGGTCGCTGGGAATAAATAGGGTCGGTCGGGAAACCGTAACCACACCTATATTTTGTGTTGGCCTTATCAAGAGCTAATAATCATTATTATATCATAATAATAATATTAGCTCTTGATATTATCCTTGTCCACCTACACGTAGCATGTAGCAATTGTTCCCGACCCACCCCCTCACACTGTATAATTTTAACCCCACCCACACACAGAGTAGTAGGATGTTACGCCCATCCACCCACAGTGAAGAAACCTACTGCCAGCACCTACCCACCGTGTATAATGTTATCCCCACTCACTCAGTGTAGCATGCTATCCCCACTCACTCAGTGTAGCATGTTATCCCCACTCACTCAGTGTAGCATGCTATCCCCACTCACTCAGTGTAGCATGTTATCCCCACTCACTCAGTGTAGCATATTATCCCCACTCACTCAGTGTAGCATGTTATCCCCACTCACTCAGTGTAGCATGTTATCCCCACTCACTCAGTGTAGCATGTTATCCCCACTCACTCAGTGTAGCATGTTATCCCCACTCACTCAGTGTAGCATGTTATCCCCACTCACCGTCAGTGGTAAGCATGTTATCGCCCACTCACTCAAGTGATAGCATGTTATCCCACTCCCAGTCTCAGTGTAGTAGTTATCCGCAACTCACGGTCAGTGTAGCATGTTATCCGCCCACACACTCGAGTGTAGCATATTATCCCCACTTCACTCAGTGTAGCATGTATCCCCACATTCAACCAGTGTAGCATGTTGATCCCACTCACTCCAGTGTAGACATGTTACCATCTCCCACTCAACCCCTCAGTGTCAGCATATTTATCCGCCACTCACCCACAAAGTATGAGAAGTTCCCCCAACAGTGTAGGAAGTCACCTCTAGCCACCGTTCATGGAGTTATTCCCTGCCTATAACAGTGTAGGAGTTATCCGCATCGTAGAACATTAAAGCTACCAACTCCCCATAGGTCGCCATCCACCTGACAGGCTCTGCTGCAAATGCATTCGGGAAATGACACGTCGAGTGGCCGCTCCGCAAGTTCTGCAGTGTAAAAGACGACGACGCATTGGACGCGCGCACGTTGGGACGAACGCGCGCGCCGCGAGAGAACCGTACAGTTGGGTTCGGCTGGAGGACCGCCACCGCATACAACGCAAACGAGTTCTGACTCATCATGCTTCTCTATGACCATAATCTTCGCTACTTGTCGCGCCGCGCCGCTAGATTCCTCAAAGTGTCAGTCGAGTTCTGTCTTCTCAGCGGGCCTCCCTAGCTTCTCCTCGGTGCTACTGAAATGGAAACGTGGCAGCTATCGTCAAGGGAAATTTCTACAGGACGCGCGGATGAGAAGCAAAGGGGAAGAGAAGACATAGAGAGGAGAGAAGAGAGCAAGAGGGGGGAGGAAGAGAGGTAAGGGAGGGTAGAGCGAAGGAAACGGAGAAAAGAGCGAGGTCAGAACAGCGGAAGGAAGAGGTCAGAGCGGAAGAAGGGGTCACGACAGAGAGGAAAAGGGAGGTGCTATGACTATTAGTGAAATGTGACAGAAGCGAAGAAAGCAAGCGAGGCCGAAGCAGGGAAGAAATGTCGGAGAAGAAAGAAAGATGGTCCGAGCAGGCCAAGAAGAGTTCAGCCACAAGGAAGACAATTACTGACGGGGAAGGCGCGCCCTCATGTAGCGTGTTTTTCCACAGTTTTTCAGCTCTCACAATCGTGCATTAACTGTCCACCCACTTTGGTCTCACGCATGAATTGCGCAACTGCTCTGACTCCCTATGGGGTGATACTCCATTAGGAGTGTCCCTAACTTTATGTCATTAATGTTAGGGTTATGTTATAGGTTAGGTTAGGGTTAGGGTTAGGGTTAACGGGTTAGGATATGCAATCATTAATCATTCATGCATTAATTGATATCAAGTTGGGAAAGCACTCCTAATGGAGATGAGCGTTAGCCCTCCCTATGGCGCTATTCTATATCTGACAGCAAACGCATCGCTGCCTCTACATTTATTGCTGTCGCAATGAAGAATGCCGCATGAAGACATGTGCAAGATACAGCAAACTCTAGAGGTTTAGGCAATTTATTGCAAAATGCGTAGATGGTATAGGATAATAAATTTTGAAAAGACCTTTTGAATCCGCAGGGCCGAACCAGCAGCTCTCTTTCTCTTCTCTTTCTCTCTCGCTCTCGGCTCATCGCTCTCTCTCTTTCTCTCTCTCTCTTCTCTCTCTGCTCTCGACTCTCGTGCTCTCGCTCTCGCTCTCTCTCATCTCTCTCTCTCGTCTCCTACTCATCTCGCGCACTCTCTCTCTCTTTCTCTCTCTCTTTCTCTCTCCTAGATCCGTTTATGTTCGCCCCCTGCAACCTTCTCTGCTCGCGCGTGTCCTTCAATCTTCTCGGCTCTCTATTTCTCCTCATCCCTTTGTCTTATCAGCACTCTAGAAGGAAGTGGAATACATCTTGCCCTCTCCCCCCCCCTCCTTCGCCTCTCTCTCTATGGTATACACAGGGCTGAAGCAAACCTCCGTTATTATGTCGCTCCCAGACGCGCTACTTGATTTGGGATCGTATATGACACGCATCCGAGCTGCGTTTTAGTTTGGCACTGGTGTTACGATATTGTGGACACTACTGCTGACTGCCTTCTAACATAGCCAATCTGTCCGCCCAGCTTGTCTAACTAATTCTACAGAAGGATGGGAGATGACACTGTGAACGTAGAGAGAATGGGTAAATATGAGGGACCGGGAAAGGGGAGCGGGAGAGAAAAGAGGCAGGGAGAGAGGGGATAGAGAGAGAGACAGACAGACAACACCGGCGGCACGCCACGCAGCGCACACGACACACTCCCAAACACACACACAGAAACACCTCACACCACACAAACCCACACACAGAAGAGAGAGAGAGCGAAAGAGGGGAGAGAGGAAGAAAGATAGAGATGGCAAGGGGGAAGGAGAAAAACAGGGAGAGGAGAGAGAGCAGAAACCGAGAGGAGTGAGCAAGAGGAAGAGAGAGAGAAAAAAAAGAGAGACAGAAACAAGAGGAGAGAGAGAGAGAGAGAGACATACTAGCCTGCTCATTAATTGCGAGTGATGCACTGTTATGAGATATGTAGCCGCAACGTAGGTAATACATATTCGTCTAGGAAACTCGTTTCCAGATTCAACACATAATCATGTTAACTACACCAATGAAAAATGAGGACGCAGCTCCTTATTAATGACTGCACATGTAAGTTGATGTAACGGATCAGTAATGCACAGCGTCATCAAGCAAAGTGCCTAAAGAAGACAAATAGATAGGGAGCGGGCGGGAAGAAGAGACGGACAGACAGACGCACACACGCACGCACGCGCGCGCACGCACGCACAGAGAGAGAGAGAAAGAGAGAAAGAGAGAAAGAGAGAGAGAGAGAGAGAGAGAGAGAGAGGAGAGAGAGAGAGAGAGAGCGAAGCGAGAGAGAGAGAGAGAGGAGAGAGAGAGAGAGAGAGAGAGAGAGAGAGAGAGAGTAGAGAAAGAGAGAAGAGAGAGACTCATTCACGATGCGTCAACGTAATCAAATCCTCAAATAAGAATCTGAAGTCATAATAGCGGGGTCACACGATACGCATGGATTCAATCTAGGTAAACGGATAGAGATTACCACGAATACGCGATTCTCAGAAGAGTACGCACACTCCTTCACTGTCGACATCTGACTGTCCCCCGCCGCCGCCCCCGCCGCCGCCCCCGTCTCCGCAGCCTGAGTGTGTGTGTGTGTGTACAATTCATCAAGCTGCGATGCGAGGAGCGAGAACGACAGTCGGTGTGTAATAATTTCCACGCGTGGCCGCGTGCGAAGCGTGCAGCAATAGCGAGACAAACGCTTACTGCGTCTAGGCATTGACTGCGTGCACAGCCCCGTGAGATAGAGAGAGAGATGGCTTCACGCCACGGTACACCGCGTTATATACCAGTGGGCCGGCGGCATAACCCCTCCCCCCATACCACCACCATCACGCAAGAAGAAATCCCAAAAGACGAGACAAGCAACTAACATGACAACTAATGGGAAACATGATGAGGTTGCCTATAACACCGAGACGGCCCAAAACGATAAGACAGCCTGCAACATGAAACTGCCGAAAGGATGAAGCAGATGCCAACTCAAAGTAGCTACAGAGATACAGCAGTCGACAAGACGAGAAAGACGATAACATGAGACAGTCGAAAACAGAAGACAGCTGAAATGATGAGACCCAACTAACTACACGATGATACAAACGAGACGAGACGCAATTAACAGATGAGACAGGACTAGACTAGACGGGGGAGTCTACAAACGGGACGCGGCCTTGTAAACATCAAAGAAGCTGTCCCAACGCAGCCATGCTCTCCGACTCAGATCTCGTCCCGCGCTGCTGATTCATGCGGGCACAGACCATCACAAGGACTCCGCAGCCGATTTAACATAGATGCCCAGAAACCATCGGGGAGCCACGGCGACGCATACCGAAAAGTCATAATAGACGGGCCCGCTGAGTGCGCCTTGCCTAGCACAATGATCGTCACGGGGGAAGATCAGACGAAGCCGTCTCATGACCAGATACATTCCCAGCACGCTGCGAAGCCTTGCATAGTATCAAGAGCTAATAAATACCGGTAATAAATAAATTAAGGTATTCACTAGCTCTTGATAGTATTACCCCCACGGGTGCAGAGGTAGAGCAGGAGGCGGCAGGGGCATGTACGGCCCGCGTATAGCGATCGAGGAGAATGATACGGACGGCGCCATCATGTGTGGATGGCACAGAGATGTATCAGGAGGCACACATAGAGGCACCCAGTCTCTATAAGCTCCCACAGAGCCGCCGATACAGTGATGCCGCGAGCATGGGTGCGTGTGGGGGTAGTAGTACATATGTGGGTACGTGCGTGGGTGCTTGCGAGGGTACATACACGTGGGTACGTGCGTGGGTGCGTGCGTGGGTACATGCGTGGGTGCATGCATGGACGCGTGCGTGGGTACGTGCGTGGGTTCATGCGTGGGTGCATGCGTGGGTACATGCGTGGGTGAGTGTGTGGGTGCGTGCGTGGGTGCATGCGCTGGTGCGTGCGTGGGTGCATGCGTGCCTGAGTACATGCGTGAGTGCATGCGTGGATGCGTGCGTGGGTGCATGCGTGGGTACATACGTGGATGCGTGCGTGGATGCGTTCATGGGTACATGCGTGCGTGGGTACGTGCGTGGGTGCATGCATGGGTGCGTGCGTGGATGCATGCGTGGGTACATGCGTGGGTGCGTGCGTGGGTGCATGGGTGGGTGCATGCGTGGATGCATGCGTGCGTGGGTACGTGCGTGGGTGCATGCATGGGTGCGTGCGTGGATGCATGCGTGGGTACATGCGTGGGTGCGTGCGTGGGTGCATGGGTGGGTGCATGCGTGGATGCATGCGTGCGTGGGTACGTGCGTGGGTGCATGCATGGGTGCGTGCGTGGATGCATGCGTGGGTACATGCGTGGGTGCGTGCGTGGGTGCATGGGTGGGTGCATGCGTGGATGCATGCGTGCGTGGGTACGTGCGTGGGTGCATGCATGGGTGCGTGCGTGGATGCATGCGTGGGTACATGCGTGGGTGCGTGCGTGGGTGCATGGGTGGGTGCATGCGTGGATGCATGCGTGCGTGGGTACGTGCGTGGGTGCATGCGTGGGTGCGTGCGTGGGTGCATGCGTGGGTGCATGCGTGGGTGCGTGCGTGGGTGCATGCGTGGGTGCGTGCGTGGGTGCATGCGTGGGTACATGCGTGGGTG
>NW_014577131.1:184253-210807 GCF_000485595.1 Priapulus caudatus | reverse complement strand
TGCGTGCATGGGTGCATGCGTGGGTGCGTGCGTGGGTGAGTGCGCGCGTGGGCGAGTGAACGGAAGCAATGACGGCAGCAACCTAAGCTCACTCTTATTCAACGATTCTACACGAAATCAATTGGTTGGAGTCGGCGGAGGGGGGGACTGATGCTCGCTTTCATGGAATCGTGTATGAGCAAGCCGATCTTTCTATGCAACAGCACACTGAACCCCCGGGCAGTTGTCATCAGTCAGTCGGAGCACGAGCGCCCACTCCACTCCGATACAAACAGAAACGAAGTAGAAGGCAACAGAACATCCTGAGGATAGCGTGTAACTTTTGTTTGACGCGTGTATGTGTACGTATGAAGAGGGGAAGTAGTTTTAGTAATGACCCCTTGAGGGGGAGGAGTTTTAAATCAGAGTTAAGTTTTTAAGGACACTTCGGCCACTGATGCTCTGTTCTTGGTGGACTGTGCAGTGTGCACGCTTAATGCTCATTGTATCATTACATTGTATCGGGAGTAGATAAAATGGGGAAAGGCTATGCCCCCTTTACCTACCATTAATTATGTTTATTATATTTTTTTTACATATGTTTGTTACATTTTTGCATTTTATTCTCTCTATATCTGTGGCCTGGAGATTCTCATTCTTACAACACTGTTCAATAATTTCCAAGATCGCACACACGTAAACTGAGCAGGTGAGCTTTTTCAAGACCAACAACCGACGAACAAAAGTGCTGCTAGATTTCACATAATACGTACGAAGCAGCAGCTCATTTTGTCGCAAAGCTGCCTCGCTCTCCGTTTCTAAACATCCTCAACAACAACTAGCCTACTCAGATTTTCCCATCCAATAGCGTCAATTTATAGTTCCCATTATGATTATAAAATTATCAGTTGTAATGAATGCCATTAAAATTTTACAAGGCGGCATGAGTTTCATACCGAGCAAACTAGCTAATGAAGCAACATAATACAATGCGATGATTCACCAAATGATGTTAATGACTCACTCGTATCACTTAATGAGACACTTCCACACTCAACGGAAAATTCTGAGAGAAATTGCACGGGACTGCGTGCACTATATTTCATTTCATCTAAAGTTATTAATACTACCGAGCAGATATACATATGTGTATATATTACATATTGATCTAGCACAACCATCGCACACGCCTGGAAACACATCACGGAATACGCTCTCGCTCAAGTTTACAAACTGTGAAAACGAGATGTTTAAACAAACATGGAGACAAAACATTAATAATATATTATTGACATGTTTGATTAAGTTTTGATCAAACAGCGACTGTCGTCGCGTCATATTGCATGTACCCATGCAGTCTGGCCAAACTATACGAAAGCGCATACAGATACAGTGCACACTGCACATATTGTACACACAATATACACACCATGCTCATTTATTCTGTCAAACCTTACATACACAATGTACGGTAACATACATCTTGTTAAAACATTAATATAACAAGAATACCCTTTTTATATCCGGATATGATATATTCTACTACTACTAGTAGAACGCTATTCAGGTTTGTGGAGAATGTGTGACTTGGCTTTATTTGCCCTGACAACCTGATCTAGGCATTACGCATCTGTTGATATAACAAGTAATGGTACACATTATTGTGTTTGTAGACTAATAGATTAGTAAAAGAAATATTTAGTATAATATCAATGACAGATTTCATGCCAATGTTAAAGTTAACTTGCAATTAACTGCTACTGCTATTGTTACTGATACTGATGCTGTTAGTGCTATTGCTACTGCTCCTGCTACTGATCGCGCGAGTGCTGCGACATTTCTGATAGTGAAATCGTTGGATTTCACTGTGAATTAACACATGCTCAGGGGTAGAAATTAACCTTTGAACACTCCCTACCCTCAAAAAGAGGGAGTCCGCAGTCTGAAGTTCTAAACTAAAAGATAAAATTAACAATATTCCATGTGCTTATTTTGAAGATTTAATATTAAAATTAAACTAACAAGAAATCTTGGTTTAGTATATTATAGCAGAATTTTCAAAGAGTCACACGGACTCCTGCAGATGTCAAATCAGGGAGTCCGACAGTAAATCATGGAGTATTTGACTCGGGACTGGCGTTAATTTCGCACCCTGCATGCTCATAAACTAGAGCGGTTTTTACATTAATCAATTGCTGTTAATAATCTCCCACTTATTATGCAGAAATTACAATGTACGACTATCTAACAATTACAGTATTCTCAACACGGTACTTAAAAGAAAAACAAAATGGAATTTTCACTCAAGGCTACACATGCCTCAGGTGTCAAACTGTCAACAATTACATGAATTATAAGTTGTGATTAAATGATAATCAAATTAATACATGATCAGCCACATGACAACTTGTTTAACTACAAACTACAGTCCGACCTCCTTTATCCGGCCATCCGTTATCCGGAAATTTCTATTTTAACCGGCCGCGATCTCGCAGTGTATATTCTGTTTTTCATTCATTTCCACCTAAAAATCTCGCTCAAAACTCACTCAAAGCTCGCTCAAAACTCGTGCAATGTACCAACCATACGTGTGTTTTCGTGTGTGCACGCGTGCGCGTGTCTGTGTTGTCCGCTCGCGTCCGCTATTGCCTCCAATAAAATTTCTGTTTTATTTCATTTTATTTCTATTTCAGTTAATGTTTATCTATATTTTATTGATATTTATTACAATTTATTTGCATTATTTGCACGGGGAGTAAGTCACCTTTAAGTCCACTGATAATGTGATATTGTAATGACAGCAGTAGTAGACCAGTTGTGTCAGTGCTTGGAGTGGTCAGTAGGGTACCATGTTTTGGAACTCGGTCATGATTTGTCAGTTTCGTGATATATTACCAAGATCCTTTCTTGCAGTTGCACTAGTAATTGTAATACTAATCTCGCAGGGATTGCTACTATACTTGCTTAGCTGTTAATGTTTAACTAAACCCAAACACAACACAAGGGTCATTGCAATGTGCACATCGCCACCAACGATGTAGGCACAGGCACTTGAAGCGTTTCAATAAAATATAATGTTAAATAAATACGAAATCAATTTACTACCAAAGTCTTAATGTTTCTATACTCTCTTTCACCTATTATTGCCGACAATTATATCTCAGTTATAACACCGTCAATTATATGTTCAGGTTATTGACAGCGGAGACGAAGTTATATCACTGCGTAAATGGCCCGGGCAAAGTGGGGGAGAAATGTGACGGCCGCAGGACATGAATGGTAACTGAAATCTCGTGAAATACGCGAGCCGTGAAATAGTGAGAAATCGTCAAAACAAGGTGAGGTCGCTGGGTGAAACGACGTATTGTCGCGCCTTCGCGACAACAAATGACCTCTAGGCTCTTTCTTGCAAGAAATGAGTTGACAACACCCTCAAGAAGACCTCTGTACATTTTTAAGAGTGTACCCCCCCCCCATTAACCAAAGTCACGATATGGGGGTGTAAACGCTACTCTGCGCTGTGGGGCCTAGCCTACGAACCGAACGTCGGAACGACGGAATGTGACGCGCGCAGCCAAGAGCTAAGTAATTACATTCTGCAGACGTGGCATCAACATACAAAAGATAAACTTACTCTATAGATATGCTGTCTTAATTAATGTATCTAAGTACACTTACCTGGACGGCTCGGCTGATTACTGTTGCAGCGTCAGAAGTAAACTTCTTAAAGTTGAAACTATTCATCTTGTTGGCATGACCGCTGCTCCTGTGTTGACAATATTGTCGTGAGCACTCGCGGCACCTCTCGGCGCCAAATGCAAGTATTCGTTCGCTCTTTGGCTATAATATTATGGCTGTAACCTTTGCTGTAACTCGAACTGCGTGACTCAGACGAGTGTGTTCATGAGTGAACAAAACCCCAGTTGTATTGTGATTTGACATTTGTTAGTGCTATTTCGTGATCTAAACTTGTGTTTCTAGCATTTGTATTTGTAATTGAATATTACTTTGACACACTGAAAAATTACATTGATTCTTTACAGATGTTTTTATATAATCGAGAATAATATAATTTGTAAATATTCATAAAACGCAGAGTCCATGCATGGCATATGACCAACAGACTTTCTTTGATAGCGGTTTCTTAGCGGTTTCTTAGCGGTTTCTTAGCGGTTTCATAGCGGTTTAGATAGCGGTTTCTTATTGAACCCGCTATAACAGGAGCACACAATCGATATCAATGCGTATACTATATAGCGGTGGGACGAAAGAATATACGAAGTTATTATAATATAAAAATAAAAAAAAATCGTGAGCCCCTTTAGGTCTTTGCCCCCCCCCCAAATCCAAAACTGCTTCCGGCGCACCTGTATTATATGCATTAGTATTTACTAGCGAGATACCCGGCGTTGTCCGGGGAAATCAGTGGCGTTACTCAGTTGGTGACGGCTTGGTTGAAAGGAAAATACCGCAAAAATCTAACTATCTATCTATCCATGCATCCATCCATCCATCCCTTTCCACACCATCCCATCCCATCCCATCCCATCCCATATCACAACCCATGCCATCCCATGCCATGCCATCCCCAGGGGCGTGTACGGGGGGGGGGTCTAGGAGGTTCGGACCCCCCCACCTGCTCGCGCAGAAAACGCATCTAAGAAGATCTAATTTCAAAAAAAATTTGGGACCAGTCTCTTCCATCCCCAGACCCCCCTTCGCGTGCTTGCAAGTTTGGGTTACGGTTAGACCCCACCCCCCCTGGTACAAATCATGTACACGCCCCTGATGCCATCCCATCCCATGCCATCGCATGCCATATGCCATCCCATGCCATCCCATGCCATCCCATCCCATTCGAAACTGTAAAAAATAATCAAATAATAATAAAAAAATTATAATAAAAAAATAAGAAATCAAAAGATAAAAACATTAAAAAATATAAAAAATAAAAAAGTTAAAATAATAAAGTAAAATAATATGAAAAATATAATATTTGATCTGTAACCTACATAGGCTTCCGTGAAGTGTTCCCGTCAGTTTGCGCTATTATTATCATCTATCATAATTTATTCTGGATTTTTACTAAACGTTTAAATGTAGTAAAAAAATTTAAATTTTGAAATTAACGGTGTAGGAAACGGATGTTCTAGCGATTAGGCCACTGCGCCGTTAGGGGTATACACCACGGATTCACACGTACGTCATGTTAATCTGTACGCACCGCCATCTATTAAATTGTTATCAATTTTTAACTTTTCAACTTTTATTTTATTTTTTTCGTCTAGGAACACTCCCCGGGTATAGGAAATCGCCCTCTGAAAATTGCATCCAGATCGCTTGGGCGGTTTGGCCGGGCATACGGGACATACATACATACATACATACATACATACGAACTGAAATATAGATTAGATATACTTCGTGCACCAGCAGCACCACCCACATATTTGGACAGGGATAGATGCGATCTACATCAATTATAGAGGTACGTTGTTCTAGGTTCCCCGAATAGGGTTTCTACGTTTTCGATTGTCCCACCACAAAACTATTACTCGAATATCTATATTTCACTCCTTGCGCTAACTCTTGCATCGCAATATAGCTAATCCTTAGACGCTGCGAATACGTGCACATAAAAACATAATTGCTCATTACAGAAATATCTCCTTCGAAAATATGCAATTACATTCGGCCACAATATAACGCTATAGAAATCGATATACGAGTCCATTGTATGATTCTTCACAGCCTGTATATCGTATCAGGGTATTAATCACCAGTGAAATTGATGTGTGCGCGCGTATAAGCGTGAGTGCATGCGTGGGTGTGCGTGAGAGCGGGAGTGCGTGAGTGCGGGCGTAAGTGCGTGTGTGTACATGTGGACTGACGAATGTGCGGGTGGGTCGGGTTGGTGGGCTCGCGTCCATGCGAGAATTCGCATACGTTTAGCAAGAAAGAGACCGAGGTTTAGAAAGATAGCGCGAGAGAGAGTACGCGTATGCTTATACAATGTATATAATTATGTGTTATTGTGTATTATATAGCGGCACGACAGTCAGAACAAGAATGATTATGCCCCGGCTATCAAATCTTCTCGCTATGCGTACACAGATGTTCTCCGACCGTGCCTATATTTTACAATGGACTGGGATGAGTCATGCTCCGTTGCCCCCTCCATCTATTCTCATTGGTTGCGCCCAATGCACTCGCTATACACAACCTCGATAGAATATAATCAACGTCGACTCGAAAAAGGGACAAAGAAGAGAGGACATGATTTGCTCTATTTTTTCCTCGTGATCTGCATGAACCATACGAGGTAAATCGGTGAGACTTATTCGCAATTGAGGAAGGGAATTATATGTATATTTGTTAGGCTGCATTTTTTCATGTAGCACGTGGAGTTAGTTTGCATAATTTCTCACCACCGAGGTGGGATTTGTTGAGTAGAATCTACTGCATCCGCTGCAAGGCACACCCGGTAGCCATTTTGAAAGATTGATTTAGTGTCTAATAGCGATTTCGAATACATTAATCGAGCAATTTAGTATAAGCTTGATTTCTTACGATGGAAAAATTTAATCGTTTGTCTTGTTTTACGGTTACGGCTTGTCTTCGCCAATTGGAGGCAGCCGTTTAAGACAGTCAGCCACTAGAATGTTGAGCTGACAAATGATCACGGTTTTCCACAGCTGAGTCCGTTTATCGGCGCGGGGGTGAAAAGTATAATCTTTTGTCGATTGTCTTATACTCACAGTACTGACTATGGTCTAGCGGTGGCAGGCGCGTAGCAAGTCCGTGCGAGTACGAGAGAAAGACTAGCGTTGTGCTAATGTAATAATATAATGGGCCAAAAATTTGAAGCGTACCTGTGGGACGTAGTGTGACCATCTATCGGATTACGTAACTTTGCGTGGGCAATGACCAACGAATGACCAGTAGAACGGGTTTTCATGTGCTAAATTTGATCGCATATGACATGTCGTGCTTTGCAAGCGCACGTAATACGTGGCGCACGCGTGCTCTTTTAACAAGCACAGGGGTGTTACACGCGGTACGTTACAAAATTGCTGGTTATAAATTGTTGGTCATAAATGCTTGTTGGTCTTCGTACTCGTACTCGTAGCCCAGAATTTGTTCTCAGCTGATGATAAATATGTTTATGCGAATGTAAATATAGCAGCACACAATTTACTCACAGAGTGTCACATCACAATATTACATAGTATCAGGATAGTATCAGGAGTAGATAATTCCCTATTATCTACTTCTGATAGTATCACATAACATGGACGTCATATCACATGGTATCACATAATAATAATGATTACATAATATTAGTTTTTGTAAATTATTATAATTATAACTGGAGCAAAGATATTTTTGAGACTATTTACTCCTGATTATAGTAAAGGGAAGTATATATACTTGCACAAACAAAAATGGTCTTACTATTTTTTCAACAAAAATATAAGTGGTTTACCTCTGGGCAACGAAATAAAGTAAACTAACGCTGTTGTGGCTCAATTTAGTTGAATAAGGTTATAATGGGGAGTAACAATATTTTTATGATAGCGTAAAATTATGATTGATTAAGTGAAATGTGCAGATCTATGCATTTATGGCACATATGAGATTTATTTTACACTTGTTGAGTTTTGAATTGTGGTCATTCTTAACATAACTGAAGAATACCTGTAAAGTATCATACTAAATTATAAACTCCGATAAATATTCTTCTGTGTCGAAAAGTGTATAGGCACAGAGCCGATGGGACTATACTGCATGCACTCAAAGTGCCATTCCTACTCCTCTCCTCATCGCTCTGTGCCACACGATAAATAAGCGAGGATCAGCAAAAATTTCCATTTTCGCAGCTGCAGAGATGAAGCGACGACGATCGGTGGATGACTTCGGTTCGCGGGGACGCATCGCCGCGGCGACGTCCCACAGGCTGAACCTGTCGAGTATCTGCGACGGCAACATGAACAAGCTGCTGCAGTCGCACGCGCAGGCCGTCGGCGTGCCACCCGAGTTCCTCTTCTTTCCGCTGCTCAGCTCGTTCGCGGGCGTCATGGGCAACACGTTCGTGCAGGTGAACTCCGACTGGCTGGAGCCGGTCGTGCTGTGGACGGCGATCGTCGCCGCGCACGGCACGCGCAAGACGAGCGTGCTGAACCGCATCGCCGAGCGTCTCGCCGACGCGCAGCGCACGAGCGCCAGCTTCAACGTGCGCGACTTCCTGCTGCCGGACGAGCTGGAGGTCGTCTACCGCACTGCGTCCAACTTCTCGCTGGGCCTCTTCGAGGACGTCTACGAGGTGCTGCGCGAGCTGCTCGCCACCACCGAGCACAAGGCGTTCAGCGTGCACCAGCTGAAGAATCTCCACGACAACCCGCTGCTGAAGTCGCGGCTGTCCGTCGGCGGCTTCGTGCACGTCGGCCGCGCGACCGACGTCGCCGACGCGTCGCTCAGCCTCGCCGACCCGCTCTTCGACCGGCTGCTGCTCAGCTGCCCCGAGCAGGTCGCCTACCACTATGCAAACCTGAGAGTGCCAATGCCGGGCAACACGCCGTCGCTGCAGGACCTGTTCGGCGTCATGCAGAACATGCACAACCAGACGGCGCAGTCGAGGACCGTGTACAGGTGCGATTGTAGGGCGCGCACGCGCGCGGTCTGCGATTCCTCGCGGGTTAGTCATTTCGGTTCCCCTCGCCGATTCGTTCCCACGCCCTCGTTGATTCGTAAATCTGTGAGTGAGGGTTTGCGTTTGTGGCGTCAGTCAGAGCGAGACGTTGCATTATGAGCTGCCCTGCTGCAGGACTTTACATAAAATTTTACCTGATATTACATTACTCCCGTCTGCAGTAAAAAAAGGCCATTAGCACGACTGCTTTTGAGCGAATTAAATCTACAGCTCAGTGGCGCACACATAAATTGCAGTAAAACATGACGATAGTTTAGAATTGCTTGTATCTCGGTTGTAACACAACACGTTATTAATATTAATTACATTACATCACTCGTAAATCGGCATGCGACTCGAAAGAAGAAAAATGTTTAAAAAATTAAAAACTTTAAAAAAATCGTACGAAAAATGTTCTTAAACAATGAAATCGATCATAATCTGGTGGCGCTGTGGGTTTCTCCTTCCAGGCTGCCGCCGTCGGCCAGTGAGGCGTTCATCAGCCACTACAACCGCTTCGTCGACTGGAAGGGCTCGTGCGCGGACGCGATGCAGCAGCGCGTGCTTGCCAAGGCGCCCGGCCTGCTTGCACGCCTCGCCTGCGTCTTCTCGGCCGTCCGGCAGGCGCTGCACGTCGTCACGGCGCGCGCCGACCCCGAGGTCGTCGCGTGGAGCCTCGACGTGACGCCGGCCGATGTCGAGAGCGCCTCCAGCGTGCTCAACCACTGCATCTGCACCAAGTTCGTGCTGCAGATGTCGCAGGCGCCCGTCGAGGTGCCGCGCATGTTCCCCGACGCGGCGGCGGCGACGGCGGCGCACCCGCCTGAGCTGAGCCCGTTCGCGCGCAACTGCGGCGAGATGCGCGCCGCGCAGGCGATCGGCGTCAGCTTCGTCAACGGCCCCGCGGTGTTCCCGTCGCCGATCCAGGTGCAGGGTCAGCGCGAGCTCGCGGGGCTGCCCGTGGGCTGGCCGGGCGAGGCGCTCACCGTGCACCAGAGGGCGCCGGTGAACGGCACGCCGACGACGCGCGACGGCGGCCCGGCGAATCATCGGACGCCGTCGCCGCTGTCGACGCCCGAGGTGTCGGACGGCGACGAGGCGGCGCTCGCGATCCAGGTCGTGTCGGTGAAGACGGAGAGCCACAGCGCGCGCGTGTCGCCGCAGGGCAGCTACTGCCCGTCGCCGGACCTCCCGCTGGCGCCGGCCGACGGCGGCGAGATCAGCTTTTCGCAGGTGCAGTCGGCGATGGAGCAGAACGCGCCGGACGCGATGCACCTGTTCGTGACGACGTGCGGCCGCCAGATGAAGCGGCTGCTCGAGTACCGCGGCAAGCTGACGCCGAGCGTCATGTCGCAGCGCCACCTCATGCCGTCGCTCACCAAGGAGGAGACGGACATGCGGCAGTCGGGCAACCGCTTCCCCGTCACGCTCGCGCTGCAGTTCCTGCACGTCATCTCGTTCCTCGGCTTCGGCGAAGTCGGCCAGCAGAACCTGAGCAACAACCGCCGCTCGACGTACTTCTACAAGAAGCCGTACTACGAGCTGACGCTGTCGCAAAAGGAGCTGCTGCACACGATCAGTGTGTCGCCGGACGCGTACATGGAGAGCTTCAACGAGCCCGAGGAATCTCAGCAGCCGCTGCAGAACGTGCCTCGATGAGCGAAGCGGCGGGAGGAAAGATTGAGAGATGGGGGTCGGGAGAGAGGTGGAGGGAGGGGAGGAAGAGGTGGAGAGAGGGGAGAGGAAGAGGTGGAGGGAGGGGAGGAAAAGAGATGCAGAGAGAGAGGGGGAGGCAGAGGTTGGGGGAAGGAGATGCAGAGAGAGTGGGGTAGGCATAGGTTGAGGGAAAGAGATGCAGAGAGTGGGGTAGGCAGAGGTTGAGGGAAGGAGATGCAGAGAGAGTGGGGTAGGCAGAGGTTGAGGGAAGGAGATGCAGAGAGATGGGGTAGGCAGAGGTTGAGGGAAGGAGATGCAGAGAGATTGGGGTAGGCAGAGGTTGAGGGAAGGAGATGCAGAGAGATTGGGGTAGGCAGAGGTTGAGGGAAAGAGATGCAGAGAGAGATGGCAGGAGGGAGGGAGAATAGCGAGAGCGAGAGAGATATTGTGCGTGAGAGAGAGAAGAATGAGGCCAGGGAATGGACAAGGTAAAAAAGCGTGCACAGGAGAGAAAGAGGGGCGAGGGAAGTACAGGGTGTGGCCAGGAGAAAGAGCGGCAACTGCTGAGAGAGAAAGAAGGCAGGACAATCAAGTTATGGGCGAAAGACCAGCAAAACAGAATAGTGGTGGACAGATACAGGTCGGCACGGTAAATGGAGCAATCTTTCACCATGCCTGTTGGTCATGGTGCAGTGCTCAGTTAATTTTGGTATGGGGTTGAACCTAGCGGCCACACGAGGACTTACTACTGCGCAGGGCCTAACACGCACGTGAAATTCTTACAATCGTTGGGCACGAGGCTCTGTAGAAGAGACGTTCACTCAACATACGTGTCCCATGTCTCACTCTTATAGCAACGTGCTATATATGTATCATGTAGTACATGGAAATTCGGATGTGTGCGTTGCAATTGCTAGTCAGACGAGTGAACATACGTTGAAATTGTGTTTTGTTGATCATTTTTTGATGATCAGTGAAAAAAAAACTGTTTCCGTGAGAGAAACACACATGCAACACGCTGTCTTCGTCTATGCCAAAGAGGTTGTTAACTCCGTGAAAATAATCATGTCTGACGCTCTCATCCTCGGAGCCATTTTAATTCCAAAAATTAATTTGGTAGCCAGATTGTGTGAATATATTTTGCATGTATGTTCTATATTTTTTTATATTTGTGTTACCACAGAATACATGTAAAACGTGTTTTCCTGTAATTTTTGTGTGCATCATTGATATGTAGTTATATTTAATAGCAGAACCTAAATTTTGTAAATAAACTCACCTTTGTAATGCCTAGTATATAATATGTGTCCATTGCATTTTTTTGTGAAATTTTTTTTACCTCCGTAATATTTCATAAAAAACAATATTTTATTTGGGAAAAACTAGATAATTTCTTGCATAAACTGCAATTCTGTTATAAAATGTAGTATAAAATTTTCTCACAGAACCGCTTCTATAAACGGTTTCTTACATGAATTTCCATCCTCCCTTGCTAGCCAGCGACGAAAGCAACTACAATTCTCACGTTGAATAACCTATCCTCTATCATACACTACATACTATAAACGATAAACGTCTTGACCACTCCCCTTCACACACTCGCTCTCTCTCCTGCGCCCTCTACAACCTACATAACAATGACGCTGTAAGTGTTTTCAACGCAAATCGAGATCAAGTTCTTTACAAAAAAGTAACTTGATCATAGAAGTCGAAACGAGTAGACATAGAAGTTAGATGCGAGAGTTTGTGGGTGTGGGAAGTGGTACGTAACAGTAGCGTGACGATAACAACGAGATAATAAGACGTCACACAAGAGCCGGTTATCAATGTTCTGAACACGATTAATCGAAACTTCGTAAACATTTACTGCCAAACATGATCCCACGTAAGCATGTGTTCTTAAAATACACAATACATCTGATAACAGCGAACATATAAATTGTATCAGTAATACAAACACGACGCACTTGGTATAAAAATGATGAATATAATATATAGATACATGATAAGGATCCGGATAAAACCAGACGAACCGGAAACTGGTATACTAATGCAACTCAATTCGGGAAAAAATATACAATATCCAGACAATATCCTACACCCACACGAACAACCTAAAAGGCAGAATGTAACCGGAGAGGACATAGCATGAGTGACAGAAGGTCGATCAGCAGCGAACAGTCACGAACAAGGCAAGCTAGTCGGCTCAACGGAAAGATCAGTGACGGGAAGACATTCGCGGTCGAAAATCGTTTCCACTCCATCACGTATGTCACCCTCAGCCGTCGCCCCGCCCCACCCCCGGGGGAGGGGGGCCACCCCGACGTGGCAACCGCCTACTCCCAGTTGAGCAAGTACTGCACTTGTCCACTCGGCAGGATCCGGCGTCCGAGGATCGAGAAGCGCTCCCCGTTGGCGATCCTCTGCGTTGCGCCAAAGTAGTTCGTGACTGACGACTTGAGCGCCTGCATGGACGTCGGTTGGTCCAGCGCGCTCTGCTTCACCTGGAGTCCGGTCAGCAGCCGACCGCCGCGCGACGACGAGGAGGGGGCCGGCGGGGGCAGCATAGGTGGCCGGAGACGCACGAACCCGTTGAGAGGTGGCAGCAGGAACGCGCGCGCCTTACTCGCGGCGTTCTTCGGCGGCCGGCCGCGGCGCCGCTTGCCGACGCCCGTCTCCGAGAGATTGACGAGTTTCACTTTCTGCGAGTATGACCACAAGCGAGCTGTTATTAGAGACTTTTCGGTGAGTTTTGTTTATTCGCAGAGTAAAATAATCTGCCGTATTTAACACGGTAGCAACGCAACTGCAACATGCACGCCACGCACGTTACACCCAGGGTAAAAAAAAATACACGGGAGCGATGAGCGATTCGCTCTTCAAATCTCCGAAATCGCTCCCGTGAGGCTCAAAATAGCTCCCGTAAAATTTTTGACGACAGCTATTTTTCCCACAGACTTGAAAAAGAGCTCCCGTGAAAAAAAAGTAATTTTTCCCCTGGTTACACCTCGTTTGATTCTCGATCTACATCAATAAATAATGGACGTACAGCACCTTTATTCCAAAGACTTATCCAATATATCTCCCCATCCCCTTCTCTCTCTTTTTTGTTCTCATACACACCTTCTGCTTATGATCGTCATAGAACAGAAATGGGTTGTTAGTGCCATCGAAGGAGTCCGGTGGAGGAATGATACTGTCCAGGGTGCCCTGGGAGGATGTTTCATCGTCGCAATCCCACGCTCTATCATCCCCGTTGTAGCCCGCATACGACTGGTTACTACTGAACGGATTCTTCACGACGTCCTAGAGAGGCAGCAAGATTTCAGTGGGAGTAGAATATTGAAACAAATACAGAATATCCATAGAAAACATAGAAATCATTGGAAGAGCAGTGCACTATGATAGACATCTAGAGCGAGAGGTTGGTTTTGCCATCTGGGATTACCCACAGTACACAACGACCTGGAAAGGTCTACTATTCATTCCAAGTCTATCGTACTCATGCAGATGTGGGAAACATTTAACAAATTTCGCAGTGACAAGCAAGGGCTGAAACATTCGAAAATAACTTCAAAACAATACACTTCAAAGAAACACGCAAACATCAAACTAAAGCTCATTATTTTAAATCGATCATTCAGTCAAACAGAACAGTTCACTCCCAGGCGAGGTTATGGGATACAAAGTTGCTTGTGAGATTGTACCGACACATCGGTGACAGTTGCCTCCTCTCGTACATACCCGCGTAGTAGCCCTGAGGTAGCACTGGCGAGCTCTGTCGTGTTGCTTCTCCATATCCGAACGGCGTCGCTTCTGGCTAGACCTGAGCGGGACCGGCGATAGGCTGTGAGCAAAGTGATGCAGACATACATACAACGAAAAAAGCTTTTTGCACGGGGCTGAATGTGCTCACGTACTGTCCAAGCAGAAACCAACGTCTGCTTAGCTTATGAAAATGTGCAGCCCCCATCTACCATTATAGGACAGGCCCGTAGCCAGGGGGGGGTTCGGGGGGTTCGAACAAACCCCCCCCCCTAAGCCCCCCCAAGCAAAAAAAGAATTTCACCTTAGGTCGCTCCATTTTAGTGTAATAATTGCAAAATCTCCATCGTCCGGGAGGGTGAACAGTGAACACCCCCCTCCCACACCCTCCCCCCGCTCGATCGCTTGGCTCCCTCGCCTGGTCGCTTCGCGCCCGAGCAGGGGCGTGTACAGGGGGGGTCCAGGGAGTCCGGACCCCCCCTTGCTCGCGCAGAAAACGCATCTGAGGGGGTCTAATTTTAAAAATTTTAACGCCTTCGCGTGCTCGCAAATTTGGGTTACGGTTAGACCCACCCCTGGTACAAATCCTGTACACGCCCCTGCCGAGCAAATTGCCAACATTGAAAAACGAACCCCCCCCCAATATAAAGCTGGCTACGGGCCTGTATAGGATACAATTAAACATTTCCTAAAGTACTATCACTTTTGAGGGATACAAGACACCTGCTTTCATAGTGGTCATAGCGGTCCACAGTTACACGTACCTTTATGCACATCGTGACACTGACAATTCAATTCAAGTTTAAATATATTAGTTTAGTAATTTCCCATTGCTGCTGCACATACTTCTCCATAGCTTTTGCCCAACGTTTGTGTAAATTACGCACATCTGCTTCGTGCTTCATTCTTAAAGCCTTTATTTCGAACATAATTTCCAACCAGTCTTGTGTTTTCCCCACTTTTACGACAACACTAACCGTAATTGCTCCGGTAACAGCAACTGTCTAGAGTAACGCTAACATGTCTTAGAACTTTCGTATTTGGCTATAACAGTGTATAATAACAAACAGCCACTGTCTAGATTAACGCTAACATGTCTTAAATACTTTCGTATTTGGCTATAACAGTGTATAATAACAAACTCGTCAGCGCACCCACCTCTGCATCGGGACGAACATCTTCGTCTTGCGGCCCGTCATCTTCATGTCACGCATGACGTCGTCGGTGATCTCGCCGATCGCCGGCAGGATGACGGTGGGCGCCTGCGGAGGCACGCGGATGCGCAGACTCCACAGCGTGCTCCTCTTCCGGATCTCGCGGCCGCACTGGAAGCGCGTCTTCGAGTGCTGCAGCGCGTCCGTCACCTTGCCGGTCGCCTGCTCGGCCGGCGTGGATGCGATCTGTGGGCGCGAGAGGGTAATTCACGGTAACGAGCGTCTAGCGTCAACGCCCATGTGCGCTAATTATGACCAGGGTAGATCTGTGGGAACCAGATGTGACTACACCCATGTTCAGGGTGCGAAATTAACGCAAGTCCGAAGTCAAATACTCCCTGATTTACTGTCGGACTATATGTATATATATATATACTACTGACATATGCAGGAGTCCGTGTGACTCCCTGAAAATTTTGAACTTCAGACTAAGGACTCCCTCATTTTGCTGCGGACTCCCTCTTTTTGAAGGGCAGGGAGTCCGTTGGACTTCCTTGTTCAAAAGTTAATTTCTACCCCTGCATGTTCCCTAATCATGAACAGAGTAGATCCAAAGTTAACTGGTGATTACGACCATGCCCCTATGCCCCAAACATAAACAAGAGTAGGCATTCCACGGAAACTATAATGACCCGCTACAACTACTAATAACTTAAAATACTTGAAACAGTATTTGATTTAATAGTCAAGATATTGTATGCTTGACAGTAATAATGTCATCGCTTAGTATTACATGTCACAGAAGAAGAATTAAGTCACTAAGCAACGCATGGAGATGGAAGAGGGGGAAGGGTTCACGATGCTATCCTGGTAAAGGTAGAGAAAGAGAATGAATAAAAAGACGAAGCACCTGTCCAAGCTGGAGATTCACCCAGTTTCTGGATATCCAAGGCATGATGGATTCCTCAATGTCATGATATTTGCTGTTGCTGACAGGCTGCAGCGTCAGATTAAACAGACAAAGCTGTGTGACGTCAGACCTAAGGCAACATGAATGGCACAAGTTTAAACTTCGGTCAGTTCCTTGAGACTAGTGGGAGAGTTCCACATCCGATGAATTATTGTGAAGTACTTTATTTCTAATTAAACTTGAAGTTTCTGTATGCAAAAATGTATTGGTTCAGACAACAGGACACATGTGCAGCTAGATGCATCATATGCTGCTTTAACTCAATTGCAATTTGTCAGTGTTATTATTCTTCACACTAAACATTCCCATGTCAACAATAAGTACTACTTGTAAAAATAATGATGATGTATTAACACACCAGTTGAGATCTAGTCGTTTGATGTACTCTGGTCCTTGATTGCACACAGAGCATACAAACAGGTAGAAACGGTCTCCCAGCATCAGAGGATATTTTAGACATTGCACGCATGCTATACCACAAAAAAAATGAAACAATAAATCAGCAAACAACCAGCCTAAGGCCAAAACAAAATATATGTGTGGTTCCCGTTACATGCCGAAAAAAATAGGGTAGGTAGGTAGGGAAAACATTTTATTTTCTTGAAATATTGTATTTACGAACCATGTCCGAAGGATGTGCGTTGTGCCTTTTAAAGCAGGAACTGTCCAATTCATTTTTTTTATTTTTTTTTACTGGGAATAAATAGGGTCGGTCGGGAAACCGTAACCACACCTATATTTTGTTTTGGCCTAAGCAGGTACATAAGATAATACTCGCACACTACAACACAAACAACCCCCTGACTGCACAGTGCAGCACTTGTCTACACCTCTGACCTACTTCGGTGACTAAAAGCAATTGGGCGAGGTTAATATGACGACAGCACGGAAGATATACATTATGGGATGAAATGTGTACACTGCATCACTCCACTGGGATAGAGATAAGCATGTAAACATACCTTCATGAAACCACTGTTTGCACCGGCAGCATTGCACCATTTTTATATACCAACTGCAATAAATGTAAAGGAAATCGGCCCAGTTAACAATAAAGACAATTTAATAACTTTTGTAGTAATAACATTTGTAACAATGTACAATTCAAATACAAAGGTATACATTCAATTCTTACATATTCATCATATATAGTAGAACACACAAACTGCCGCATTCATGAGACATATTAAATCAAGTGATATTCAATACTTACTCGCCTGGTCCACCGCAATAGCAGTAGCATTGCTGTGAATTGGTTTTGTGATGAGCATCCCACGTGAGTGAGCTCAGCTGAAATCAAAAATGTAATTTGTCGAAATTCGCAAGCAATAAGATGACACAAGAAAAATACATTGTGAAACCAAAACATTACTGATATACCATTTGTCAATCAAATTCTACTACAAAAGGTACAAAGTAGTGCAACATGAAATACCTTGTACGGTAGTGCCTTTTTATATGCTTGCAAGGCCTTTGCATTTGGACCCAGTTTGGTGGCTCCACCTCTCTGGAAATATGCACACTTTATTATTAACAAACAAATGTTGATTGACACAGAGACAGCTTCACATACAGACATATGGCACACAAATCCTGCACAGAACCACATTTATACAAATGACTTACACTAATCTTGCTTCAGGACTTGACTACGAATAAAGGAATAATAGGTCCATTGATTATGCAATGTTAACGAATGCTAGAGTAACTGGCACCTTGTGTAGTTAATAAGTGCATTACCTTATAGCCAAACGCGTATTAGTTTGTCCAATATCACTGCTGGTTACTAAGAAATGTCTAACTGAAATCCGCAGTCCAAAAATCAGTTGCCTACAGTTTCAAACTGCTGCTGGCGAAGCGGGTGTGATACAGATTTATAGTGCACCGGACATTTTCGCACGCATGCTTGGCCGTACATAATGCTATCATCAGTGATTTCGTAAACATGGACGCTCGTGATAAGGAACTTTTTGTCAGGGCTGTCCACGTGCGCCCGTGATTAGTACGTGTGTTATACTCTATTTCCATGTTTAGTCCGTGGCCGTGGTTACACCGCTGACACCTCCGTTTCATCTGGCGTCCAAAACAAACGGGCCGCACAAATGTTTACGTCATCGCTTGACTCCTGGATGACATTTACGGCACGTAAATGATACGTTGATACATATCAACAACCGATTTCAAGTCTTGTTTGTAATGTAACCAGCAGTGATATTGGACAAACTAATACGCGCTTGGCTATAAGGTAATGTACAAGGTGCCAGTTACTCTAGCATTCATCAACATTGCATAATCAATGAACATATTATTCCTTTAATAAGATCGCACCTTTGTAGTCTTGGCGAAGACACACTGACGGCAGCTCCACTGCACTCCACCAGTCATTGTGTTGGCCTCAATAGGCGGGCTGTGGCACTGCTGATGATAGCCTACAAGAATGTAACAACAATTACAAGAACTAAATCACTGCACTTAACATACAACACAATGTTAGTGATGCATACCAAAAACTTGTATGCAATAGAATGTCTGAAATGCTGAAAAATATGTCTTTAGGTCTCAGATGAGGTGATGAACGCAGGAATTCCCTAATGTCCTATGCTAAGATTGAACAATCGGTACATGTTCCCACTCAACGCTCATGCCCCAACTACTCGGATTGCCCAGATTGTTGTGGTGCTACCTACCCAAGCTGCAGTTATCACATATGACGATCTCATTGGGCTTTTCACACTCAGCACACTCGCAGACGGAGCAGACTACCTCTGAGCGAGGCTCCTCTTCACCTATGGGCGTAGTAACGTTTAAATTACTGCCAAAATACCGCCAATCACATCAGGACCTACACGAATGCATGATGGTACATCTAACACGAATGTTAACTACTGTACACTGTGAATATATAAATTATACTGCAAGACATGTCGACTACTAGGAAAGATACCAATCTTAAAATTTGTAAGAGTAAATTAATTTCATTATGAATCCATATATTTAACATGTTAAAGACATGGATTTGTCATCAAATAAATTTACTTTTATATTACCATGAAATTTAATGAACTGATTACATGAAATAAGAAACAACGGTCTCATCATATCAAATGTCTTGCTATTTATAACAATCATTACTCACTGCTTTGCAGGTCTTTAAATAAGACCCAGTGTTCAGAGTTGTCTTCAAATGCTACCAAACATCTTTCACCAGCATTATCCAGCTGTGAAACAAAAAATTCAAAGGCATAACAGGGCTTGAAACTAACGCTCGCCCGCTTGCTAGTAGAAATCAGTAAGGGCTAGTAGAATGTCTGGGCTGACCAGGCCTGTTGGCGAGTGGGAATGCCTACCAGATAACATATTACTAGTACTTTTTCAGCAACTACTAACCCGACCGAACTAGTAATAAGTAATATAAAATTTGCGTGTGCAAACATAATCAAATTGCAAAACCTAAACTTAACAGTCACGGTACCTCAGACAATAAAATCGGTTCAACCATCATGCTGCTCTGTTCACAAGCTCATGCCAATCCCCTCACAGTGTATACGCAATACGTTTCTGTTCTACTTTCTGTATACGTTCAGGGAACGGTTTGTTAACTTTAGTTTACGTTTCAGCTGACCTCAGGGTTAAACACTCCCCTTTTCAAACAAAGATTATTTCAATTTGACGTTTGCTAAATATCAAATTAGAAACTCAACTTTACTTATACGGACTGGTTAATATACAATCCAGTCTCTGTGTCTATAATTAACGTGGAATAGTAGTCATGGTTTTGGCAGGTACTGTTATGAAAATAACCTCTTTAAACCTACATTCCTGTAACTGGTATTCTAAGCCTTTTATAATACGATGTTCATCCTAACACTAGCATAACACGCTTCTATGTGGCTTATATTCAGTCAACTAAGCAATACAACTCTACAAATCTCAAACTAACACAAACAGGATGGGGGCAGCATCTCGGAGCATCTAAAATCAAAACCCTGATCCACCCACCTCACCCACCCCACCCCGCAAATGGCAAAATTGTGCTCACTGCGTAGCTTTAGCACAGCACTTCAGAAAAGTAAGGGCTGGGAGATATTTTTAAGGGCTAGTAGATTTTACAGGTCACTAGCCCTGCTGGCTAGTGAACATTTTAGGTTAGTTTCAAGCCCTGCATAAGTAATTGATTGCAAGCACTAACTAATAGATGACACAAACTCTCTTTTAGGTACGTTAACATACATTACATTTACAGTCGTTATCCAAACGAACGACACACCAACGTTGCAAAGGCTATCGCACAAAAAGTTATTCAAATTAATTAAGCACACTCAAACCTTGACGACTGTAGCCAGATACAGCAGACCATCATTCCATCGAGACAAACACTCCTGGCCTTCGTGAAACTTTTTCTTCCTAGGGCTGGAACAGGCTACAGATGGAGGCACCGGCGTTTGAGCTGCTTGCGCACTATCTAACGTTCCTGGACGACACTTTTTCGGCGTGTCGTTAGAAGGCACCTCTAGTTGATTGCATCTCGGACTGGCACACGGCTCGCAACCCGCGTATGTGCAATGATGTTGCTCTGTCGTGCAGTTGCAGAGTTTGCCCCTATACTGGTCAACGGAGGAAGTATCGTCGACAGACCTGCCCCTATGAAGACCCGTGGCAACGTTCGACGAGTCGACCCGACACCCGACAATCTGACTCTTCTTTGCTAGCGTCTCGCCGGGCAGGCCGAAATGTGGATCACCCTTGCCATTGCACACCTTCAGCCTCTTTGGGCTGATGCTTGCTCGGATAGGGATGTGTGCCTTGCCCCTCCTAGGACTCACGGGAACAGAAGACTGCTCACTTCTGGCTCCAAAGGCTTCATCTATATCCACCTATTAATAGTAATTAGAAAGCATCCATGATGCTTCATGTATTCACACAAGTAGGTGACTTGAAACGTGGTAAACTTGCTGCTACACAATTCATATCGATCTGGTAATCCATGCATTCAAATCTGTATATATGGGTCAATCCAAAAAATGCCAAAAGGCACTATTGATAAGTGCACGTTATACAGAGTTTACCACTAACACCTTTTTGACTACTTTTTTTGCTTTTGATTGTGTGGCGTATAAAACAATGGGTCCAAGCCTAGTGTAGCACCCCAGATTAGGCCAAAACAAAATATAGGTGTGGTTACCGTTTCATGCCGAAAAAAAATAGGGTAGGTAGGTAGGGAAAACATTTTATTTTATTGAAACATTTTATTTACGAACCATGTCCGAAGGATGTGCGTTGTGCCTTTTGAAGCAGGAACTGTCCAATTCATATTTTTTTAATTTTTTTTTTTTTTAATTTTTAATTTTTTTTTTACTTTAAAGAAAATTGACAATAAAATGTTTAGGGTCGCTGGGAATAAATAGGGTCGGTCGGGAAACGGTAGCCACACCTATATTTTGTTTTGGCCTTAGTGTAGCACATATGCGAAAACATATTGCGGGGATCCCAAACTATCCTTGACCCAAACAATGTATATACCTTGATTGGCTGCATCGGTGAAAGAGCTGTTGGGCTCTTTACAGATGCCATCTCAGATAATGAGTTACCCGTACTACTGTCGTCTATGACCTTTATTGCATGATCTCTGTAATGTAAAATTAAGTAACATGAGCATGTAACACCACTTGCTAAGTAACATGACTAAGTATTTCCTGTTTTTGCAATGCAAGTGTAAATATGCCCAGCTCTACCATAGCGATAGCGAATTATAAATCAAGTCAAATGGAGACACTCCGACAGTATCACAATATTAATTATTATACTATAATATAGCAGTAGTAGGAACTAGCTTTTAATACTAATAGTTTTATTGGCGCATAACGTCCTGCAGCCAAAAATAAACACAAGTAATATCATTCAATTCAATTACACCTACTGTGACCTACAACGTATTAATCGGGTAAGAAAGAACAAACGACACGAAATGAAAGGGACAGCTGAGTGAGAGGAGGGCGGCAACCGATTACTACTACTAGTAGTACTAGTACTACTACTAGTAGTAACGGTTTGCACCGACTAAAATTGTAATAGTATGCAGGTGATAACTTACAATCACTAAGTCGAGATTAAAGCAACTCCAAAACATTATATGACTTGCAATTTATGCTTACAGACTCAACAAACCTTTATTATTATAATTTAATCGCAGAGGCTACGGGTACGGCAGCCGTATCTTAATGTCTCAAGGCTACGGGTACGGCAGTCACACTACGCAAGCGCTGCAGCCGTATCTTAATGTCTCGAGGCTACGGGTACGGCAGTCCCACACACAAGTACAAACAGTCACCCTATCCCTAACCCTAACCTAACCCAACCCTCCCTAACCCTAGCTCTAGTAACTATAGCCCGCGTACAGTTGCCGCTGAGCTATAGAACCAGCCATTAGGGATGAGCGAGACCAACTTAAGCACGCTTATACGCAGCTATAAAACGTCTGTGGTAGGCAATTAATGCCCCTTATCCGAACTGAATATGTCTTAAGTTATATCAGCTACTAAAATTTAACCTCTAACTATCGTTGAAATGGTCTACTTGCGGTATTTCTGGTGAACGAACATTCGATTTGCAAACTTCAAACGGCCATTTTTGGCGGCGCGTCAGCAGGCCAGCAGCGCCAGTGAGCGGGAACTATGTATTTCCGCACGTGGAGGGTTGGTCGGGTTGGGTTGGTTGTGGACAAAAACATTGTTGTTGTCAAGTAACAAATTAAGCGATCAAAAAAGATTGTAATATTAGTTTTGTCATGAAAGATGAACAAATTACTATTATTAATTTGTTACTTGACAACAACGTTTTTGTCCACAACCAACACAACCCGCCCACCCCTCCACGTGCGGAAATACATAGTTCCCGCTGATTGGCTGGAGTAAGTTAGTCCCGAGCATTCGTAATGGCTGGTCCTATAGCCCAGCGGCAACTGTACGCGGGCTATAGTTACTAGAGCTACCCTAGACCGAATAATTCTGTCCCATATAACCTTTTTTATATCTTGGTGAGGGTTATATTGGGACAGAACGGGGTTCATTGAAATTTCGTGAGATCGCATGCAAAATGCATGCGCTGAGAATGCGGCTTGTACGCCGCTATTGGCGCGGAAAAAAACCTACCGTTCCCTTCTACATGGCTTTACCTTGCTACTGATATGTGTATACATTCACTTCAATCGATATTCACTTCTTAAAAGATTGTTTTTCATAAACACCGCTTCGTTCAACTTTCCTAAATTACATCGCCATTTACAAACAATCAGACCAATCAGAGCGAGTCTTACAATAGCCCCTGGTTCTCGCTTGTATATGTGGCGCTGCAGGAGGCCTGATAGACTCGCTGTGATTGGTCTGATTGTTTGTAAATGGCGATGTAATTTAGGAAAGTTGAACGAAGCGGTGTTTATGAAAAACAATCTTTTAAGAAGTGAATAACGATTGAAGTGAATGTATACACATATCAGTAGCAAGGTAAAGCCATGTAGAAGGGAACGGTAGGTTTTTTTTCGCGCCAATAGCGGCGTACAAGCCGCATTCTCAGCGCATGCATTTTGCATGCGATCTCACGAAATTTCAATGAACCCCGTTCTGTCCCAATATAACCCTCACCAAAATATAAAAAAGGTTATATGGGACAGAATTATTCGGTCTAGAGCTACCCTAACCCTAACCCTAACCCAACCCTAACTCTAAACCGACTCGGCTATCTTTTATACGCGTGTCATAGTACCCAAATTAATCTATGGTGTATAACCTTTTGCTTTCAATATTTTGCATCTGAACTAACAATCAATCCCAACCAACTGGTGTAGGCTAGCTGGCTCAATAATGTTCATTTTCATACTTCAAATCCGAGTGTTTTCGGTTCAAGGATAGAGAACATGGGTCCCAATAAAACCAATGTCATTTACATCAATATAATTTCAATATAATAGGTTAGGGTTATGGTTAGGGTTAGGGTTAGGATTAGGATTAGGGTTAGGGTTAGAATTAGGGTTAGGGTTAGGGTTAGGCACATTGGTTTTATTGGGACCCATGTTCTCTATCCTTGGGCCGTTAGGGCCAGGGTTAGAATTAGGGTTAGGGTTAGGCACATTGGTTTTATTGGGACCCATGTTCTCTATCCTTGGCTTGGGCCGTGTTTTCTAGCTCATCAAGAAATCTAATCGTGAATTAAATCGTGAATTAATTTCCAACGGCATTATTTTGTGGAAAAGCGACGCATGCGCAAATGGACTGCCGTGCCCGTAGCCTCGAGACATTAAGATACGGCTGACGTACCTCCAGCCACTGCGTACAATTCATTTTGGCAATCGTGATCGTCTACGGGCTCTAGGACTAGGTAGTTTTTGTTTTACTCACCGTCCCGCCACTTCAATAAGTTCATGCGCATATTTAAAACGATACCTGCGTGTTTTCGTTTTTTTCAGTAATAGCTATAATTTCTTAATATCTTTAAAATATGTCAGTCTTGTTTTATTAGCAATAACTTACTACAAATATCATTTCCACGTTTCAGTAAATTTAAAATGACAACTAAACGTTTGCGATATAAGATGTCCACTTGTTTATGTAGCTATTAGACTGACGAAAAACGTCGCTGTAGGTGCTCTTACTGTAACTTAATACAGGAGACAAGCTATCGTATCAGTCTATAAAGCAATATTATTTACAGACTAGGCAGAGGATTCGTGTTGTATTTGTAACTATAAACTTGGAAATAAATCTACTGAGTATACTATCTATTTTTATCGCATTCTTTTCACAATTTTCAATATTTTGTTGCATTTCAACAAAATTTTAAAACATTAATGGGTTTAGTAAGTTTGTTGTGGTGGCACAGACTGAAGACGCAGATGTCAAACAAATGACCATCTACGAGGAGTGGTAGTGTTTTCCTTTCCTATCATTTTAGGGATATTATCTCGTAGGATGCCAAATATTCCTTTAGTATAAACCAAGAAGATAAAATGCAGAGCTATGACAAGATGAAGAAGCACCTTTTTCGGGTGAAACAGCTTGCAGATCAAACCGTTGGCAGGTAAAAACTAAGCCAGACAATTGTGTATCTGTGACATGAATAGTTACAATTTTGACAGTCTAGAGATATTTTGTTGGTAATCAAAACAAATGAAAAATGGTGTATTTTGCAATTTTTGGTTCGAACGATCGGCCCAAACAAAATTTCTTACTAGCGATTTGCGTGACCATTAACCGTGACAGGCGTAACACAGCTCTATAGACTGAGTGTACTATTAGTATTAGTATTACATTGAAAACTGGCACGTCCTGGATTCACAGAATCACACTCACATTCACAGCACATGGGAACATGATTTTACGTTTGACCTGATTTTAATAGTAATATCTGTCTAATTTTCCACAAACAGAGCATCTGTTACTGCTAGACTTTATTCTCATCGTTTTCTTACACAAAAAGCAACAAAGGACAGATATAATCAATAGATGACAGATCATGCCAAATTGTAAATGCTAATGAGGACATTCATGAATTCCTTCACGCATAATTCGTGCCATGATTCATGAAACGTGTTTGACCAGTTCTACTCGGGAGAATTTTAAATTCACTAGGTATAAAACAAAATATTTACAGAGCGGCGACATGACTCACTGAATTCCTTACTTCTACTTCTACTTCTATACTGGTTTATTCTTCTTATGTGCTCACAGGCTACGTGACTGGATATCTTGTCCAGGTGTTTTCGGGGTAATACTCCATTAGGAGTGTTCCCAACTGTAATGTCATTAATGGTCATAATAATATATATATATATGGTCATGGTCATATATTAGTTTGTGGTTTAATGTCATTTAGGGTTAGGGTTCAGGGGCGGATCCAGGATTTTTGAAAAGGGGGTGTCCAGGAAGAAATAAAGGGCACTTTTTCCTGCTTACTTTTTCAGGCGTTTTATAAAGCTGCCGAATGCCACTTAGGGGAGGTTTGTGGGACCTCCCCCAAGATTTTTTTTTTAAATTGGTGCATTCTGAGAGCATCTGAGCAGTAATTTTGATGTCTAGAATGCACAAATTTATCAGATCCGGTCCCCCGGACGCCTGCGGACCCCTCTTTGCCCATTTCTAGGGTTTTATAACGAATTTACATATATATAAGTAAATCTTTATCAGAAAAACTAGCGCTAAACAAGATTTTTTATGGAGACAATATAAGAGAAGTGTGTGTGTGTGTGTGTGTGTGTGCGTGCGTGCGTGCGTGTGTGCGTGCGTGCGTGCGTGCGTGCGTGCGTGTGGATGTGGGGGCGGGATATCTTGCCCGTTTTTCTACATCTTGTCT
>NW_014577131.1:102775-184243 GCF_000485595.1 Priapulus caudatus | reverse complement strand
GTGTGTGTGTGTGTGTGTGTGTGTGTGTGTGTGTGTGTGTGTGTGTGTGTGTGTGCGCGCGCACGCTTGCGTGTGTGTGTATGCTTTTTTTTCCTTTTTTGTGGTAAAAAGGGGGGTCCGGACCCCCTCGACCCACCCTCTGGATCCGCCCCTGAGGTTAGGATTATCAATCATTAATCATTAATGATATAAAAGTTGGGAACACTCCTAATGGGGTGTTAGCCCGTTTTAGCCTTAGAAATATGAATAGTTGGTCTATATGGTGTATAATCTAGAGTTGATATTGTCCTTAGTGGGTGCATGCATAATGTAATGCTTTACACTGGGAAGTCCTTGGGTCCTATTTCGCACATCTCCATGCAAAAATGGAAATGTGAAATGTTGTATTATCATTGATTACAAATTGATTACGTATAATTGATGATATGACTTAGATTAATCATTATGAATACATTTACACTTGATGTTTAATTAGCATTATTATTGTTGAGTAAATTAATGAATGAATTCCATTTTCCCTTCATTATATGCTGCTTTTTAGGAAGAAAAAGTAAGTTCAAAGTATATTTGTCAATGCGTGCATCTCAATTCATGTTACAAACTTTTATAATTTAGCACTTTTGTATTTATTTGCCCTATAATTCAAGTAATCGATGCCATGTCTTCTGTTCATTTCAAACTACACATGCTTAAAATCTCATGGACACATGAGAGGAATGTTATTATTATCGAGTACTTGCATGATTCTTATATATATACAGTTTTTACTGTATGCATTTTGTAAAGCGAACCCAGTCGGCAAGGCGTTACTATCTGAAGTGAGTCTTCGCACATAAACTTGTTTGGTTGATCTCCCATGCAAAGGACAGTTTCGTTTATCTGTATATCGTGTATGAGACTGCGAATGACAATCAGTCCCGGTCGTCTGCTGCTTCACGCAGGGCCGAGAAGACAGAAGTTCTCACCGAAGACCTGGTGACTACCGAGAAGCGAGTGAAGCTGCTCGAGCAGTCATGCGGCACCACGTGCAAGAAGCTGTCGCAGATGCTGAGCTATCACCAGGGCAGCGAGAAAGATCCAGAGAAACGTCTGGTAGGTTCGCATGGACACTATGGTTCGATGTGTAACCATAGTGCTGCTCCTTTCTGCAGTTGTTTACCAACAGTGTTCAGTGATGTACATCGATATACATAGACGCATGTCATTTTTGTCCTGGAACAGCTAATGGGGGATCATTGTTTTTATTATTTAAGTGCCATACCCATTTGCATATCACCACCTTGAGAAAACACATTTTTCCATAACCATTATGCGCGAAGTTGCCAAAATTGCCAGCATATTTGGCCTAAACTGAGTTGGATTCTATTTCAGACGTGTTGCACAAACCAGGAGTATACTACCCGCTCCGTGGGTAGAGGGAAACTGGTACTGTCAATACCCGCTAACCAATGAATGTTTGTTACACTTGTGCTGCGCTTGACATGTTTACAGAGAAAGCTTCCAGAGTGGCAGGTGTCCTGTCAGCTACAAGAAAACGGATCCCTACTGGCGGACGGTCTCGGACTGCTCGCGTGAGTTCATCTGCACACAGCCACATGCGCATAGAATAGTAGTAAACATCGAAAGTCTAATCGACCGACTGATCGGTCTCCGATTTGTGAATCAAAGCTTTTGAACTGCTGACATTCTATACACATTATTACAGTCTTATATTTACGTGTTTACGGCACAGTGTTACCAGGTGCTGTTCTTGTGTATTTTTACTTGTACGGTTCTCTCTGTTCATTTTCAGGAACATGTATCAGTTGTGTGGGGAAGGCTATTCTGGCTTAGCAAAAGAGAGAATGCTGGGAGAGATGGAGGTGGAAAGTCAAGTGCTTATGCCTTTCAGTGAGTTCCTGGAGGTGAGTGTGGTATTAACGTTATCGTGTGTTCGTATATCTTTCTATATAAAATCTGTTTATCGGTGATGAGATTGGTAATATATTCTTTGTTGTAAGTTCTTGTTTTATTGTGACAAAACTCGACACAAAAACTCTGTAAATTTTAAATCAACTTGTGATTTCTGTCCTGTTCAATGTATGTAGCAGTGTCTTGGGTTATCTCTGGAATGTGTTAGGTGAATCAATTTTGCCTTGTTTTTGATTTTAGGTTGATTTTCCAAACATTGCCAAGCTAAAGAAACACCTCAACAAGTTGACATTGGACATGGATGCAGTTAAAACTAGGTCTGTTGTTGAGATGTCTAGAGTTAATACATCACTACATGTTAATCTTTGTATTTAAAATTTTATGTCACCTCTCCTTTGATAGGAATCATATTATAGTTTATAGTCTATGCCAATAGTGTGTTATTTTTCACAGCGGTAATTGCTCATTTCTGACACTAAACAATAAGGAGTGTGGGTTTAGCAGCTTTAGCTGGATAGACTATACTAGTGCATTCACATATGCCATAAATATATTATCTGTAATATGATATCAAAAGTAAATAAACACATGCAAACAAACAAACCATAAAATCTTTATTGACTCCTGCAGATATCATATCATATATATGATATAGAGGATGTGACGTCATAGTATAAATATGTGTTTCATCTTTGACGCCGTCTTCCAAGGACAGCTTCTGTACATTTGATGTGCCACAGGTACCAGAGCACTGCACGACAGACGACGCAGATTGCCCCTAACAACATGGCGGCACATCAGCAGAAGGTTGACCAATTAAAGCTGGAGCAAGAAGAAGCTCAGGCTCGGGTTGAGCAAAGCAAGGTATGTGTATGGGTGCATGCATGCACAGGTAGGTGCACTCATATCTACCTGAATTTTTGTGGGTGGGTGTGTGCAGGCTTTAGCTACAATGCTATTTTCTGCAGTACACAGACGCACTTCTTTCCCTAGCAGTGATGTTCCACAAAAAATTGCCTTACGGCAAACATCTTCTGACAGCTAAGATGATAGGTGAGTTTGTTATACTATTTTTTATGGTGGTTAGAATGTCTGCAAGGTCACATATGTCAATTTCTTTATTTTTAACAGGATAACCTTGCAACAGAGCTGTACAAACTCTGCTCAAGGCAGGCTGAGTTTGGACGTCTTCTCGTTAAGGTACATACAGAATTTCGTTTAAGCACAAATGGTTGTTGCACTCTAATCCCCTATCTTTAGCTGTTGTTTTGTCACCATGTCTTACTTTGCATAACAGTTGTAAGCGATGAATTCATTCATGTGTTCATTCCCATTTCCTGTTGTCATACAGAGTGTCGAACTTCAACGTGAATACCACACCAGAGCTCTGAAAAGCTTGGAAGATCTCATGCCAAAACTACAACACTGGGAAGGTATGTAGCTTAGTGGAGCTCTGGCCCCTTCCGGGATGGCAGTGCAGCTCCTGTCTCCTAACAGGATGCGAGTGGTGTTCCCACCCTTGTTTAGGATGGCAGTGCAGCTCTGTCCCCTGCTATGTTGGGAGCATCCATTCCACTATGGGAGTGGTGTTCCCACCCTTTTTTATGATAGCAGCACAGATCCGTCCCCTTCCAGGATGGGAGTGGTGTTACCACCCCCTGTCAAGATAGAAATGGAGCTTCCTTCCTTTCCAAGATGATGTGTGTGTAGTTCAAGTGGTATCCTTATCCAAGGATGTTAGTTATTTTGTATATCTTCACTATTTCCCTCAGGAATGTTCCTCCAGAAGCCAGTATATGACGTACTGCTGGAGGATCACTTGAAGGCGACCAACAGAGAGATAGCGGAAGTGATAGAGGAGTGTGTGTGCGCCATACTGGACCTTGGCGTATCGGAGGAGGTATATAGTGACTTCTTTCCTAGCTTACAACTTGCCCAATGAAAGTACCCGGTGTTTTATGCTCGAAGGTTGGCAGAAGGGGCTATATGCGATTGACTTTTGTTTCGAAGTAACATTCCTAGAGAAATCTAGAAAAGGATTTATATGGAGATCTAAGGCAAGATATTACGGTAATTATTGAAACTATTTATTGTTGTGCCCCGTACATATTTTTTCTAACTGCCCGTGCAGACACTTGTCGAGTCATGTAACATGTGTCATGCTGAAGAACGTTCATTAAAATACGATAATTCATCCAGTGCAGCGGATGGCCAGCGGGCCATCTTCTCTGGGGCGACACGTTTAAATGGGAATTGCCGATTTCAGGGTCTCTTCAGAATCGCGGGTAGCGCGGCGAAGATCAAGAAGCTGCGTGCGGAGTTTGACAGCGGCACGCCCGACCTGACGGACTACGACATTCACTGTGTCTGTGGCGCCCTGAAGCTGTACCTGCGCATACTCCCCGAGCCACTGCTCACATTCACCCACTACGACGAATGGATGAACGCGAATAGGTAGCGTGTTGGATCGTGTACCTAACGTATGAAGCCCGGCTGGGCGAAAACGTGGAAGTGTTGGGCCAAGAGCAGGAATTCGAATGAGGCTATCGTAATGCGTTCGCTTTGCGGCGCTCATTGGTTAAGTTAAAATCACCATGCCTGAGTTATCAATCGCGAAGGATACACGCCCTTATATTTACTTGCAGTTAATACAGATCTTACAGTTGATACAGCATCAACCCACTGTAGTAAACTGGTTGAATGGGTCAGGTCATCAGATAGAAAATGCTGGTACAATTTATCGATCTCACTTAGATGCTAAGAAATTCCAAGCTAATTCGATACGTGCGTTATGTTTTAGGTTAGAGGATCCTGACAAGCGATTGCAAGCACTATGGACAGTCTGTAATAAACTACCAAGATGTAATTATAACAACTTTAAGTGAGTATTGACCTACAAAATATTACCAAATTTTTGTTGTTATCATGAAAGTAGTAAAAGATGTTAGGATTTCTTGGATGGGTAATTACATTTGGTAAAGGCTTGACTATTCACCTAGGTCCTTTATGTTATTGTATATACTTTCTGCTGCTACATTGTGGTATATCGAGTATCAGTAAATATGTTCATGTTTGTAGAGAGCTGGTACAGACACATTCTCTTGTATTTCAGATACCTAATCAAGTTCCTTGCCAAAGTAGCTGCAGAATCAGATCTTAACAAGATGACGCCAAGTAACATTGCTATCGTGTTTGGTCCCAATCTCATCTACGCCGACAACAACGATGGGTCCGTCTCTTATTGAAATGAACAAATAAATAAATATATACCATTGATACAAAACGACTGGATAACTCTTGCAATGTGGTTACAGCTTGTATTTTTGCCGTCGTGATAGACTGGAGTTGTTCAGGCCACTAATCTTACTTACTATATAATCTTACACCTTACTTTACTGTAGGATGAATGTCCATACGTCAGGGCAACAGAGCCTGATCATCGAGACATTCATCAGTCATGCAGATTGGTTCTTTCCTGGCGGTAAGTCTCCTTGCATTCTTATTTCTTGTACCATTATTTCCTCTGACTGTGCTGATGAATGTGTTTATGGCAAGTGAACATTATATGTTAGGATGGTATAGTCTCGATTTATGCTATTTATTACATGACCTGTGATAATTTTATCAATTTATTTGTAACTGTTCATTCTCAATCCATTTAATTTTCTAGGTTTCATAATCGTTTTTATTCTGTGACTCATTGATTGTCACCCCTTAGAATATACTGATTAACTGTCTGTGTTTGCGCCACAATGCTTTCTAAATTATAATCTTGTAATGTGTGTTAAAATGCAAGGTAAATCATGTGATAGTCAACAGTTATGGGGTTGAACCACATGGTGGAAACCGCAATTGTTTCTGTAGTACACTATTGTTTTGGAATCACAGTTTTAAATGGTGATTTTTTATTGAATGCAATAGTATTGATATGTTTTCTTACGTTATCCATACTGAGGTTAATGGAATGTGTGTGCTCGTTTTGACACTATTATCGATGCCATGGCACATGTGCCGTGTTAAGCTTGCTATAACGTGTGTGTATGTTGCATTCCATGCTATTTACTGCGTAGATGTCGAGTTCGGGGAGTATGTACCGCTACTCTCCCCCGTTAAGCGACAGTCCATCGTCGCGAGCATGGACTCCGCGTTGGCAGCAGCGGCCGGTGCTGCCGCCTCAATCGGATTCCCAGGCTGGCATCAGCCGCAGGATCACCATGGCAACGAGGATGCACCGTGTCAGCAGAAAGTAGTCGCGGGCAGCGGGAGCTCCAGCCCGGATCGCGACGTGCCTGACGTCGGGGTCGCGAACCCTGCGGGCCGATTCGAACACATCTACCCGAGACTGGACCTGCTTCACCAAGAACACCACGGAACGGCTCACAAGAGGGCAGCACCTCCCCCGCCGATCAAGGCGCGCGGCGCGGCCGCGTCGGAAGCGATCGGTCATTCGTCCGTCGCGGCGAAGTCCGAGATGCTCCCGGACGTCTGCAAGCCAGACAGCGAGCATGAGGATGCAGCAGCCGAACCCCACCCTCGCGCCGCACCACACCCACGTCACGACGCGGGGGTACCACACCCCCGTCACGACGCGGGGGTGGCCGAGACGCACCCCCACGCCGCGCCGCGTCACAACGCTGCGACGCAGCCGCACCCCCACCACGCTGCGGCGCATCACAACGCTGCGACGCAGCCGCAGCCGCACCCCCACCACGCTGCGCCACATCACGACGAGAGCGAGTCGCAGCTTCCCGTCGTGCCGCCGCGCCCGTCGCGCGCGCTCAGCCACTCGCAGGAGAACCTCGTCGACAAGCACGCGGCTGCGGCGGCGGCGGAGGATCGCGCGGGGGAGGCCGAAATCCTGGCCGTCGTCGGGGAATCGGCGAGGCTGCGACGCTCGGACAAGCGACACGAAGCGGACGGTGCTTACGCTGCGCGCGAGACTCTCTGCCGCACGGGTGTTGGCCTCTTTACTGTATAATGTGACGATGCGATGCGCAGTGGTCACGATGTCTTTTCTCTTTCCTAGGGCTGTACCGGAATCTAGACGACTGACTACTAAAACTTGGTTATTGCATGCTCTTGCTTTCTGTCATGATTCCGGTAGTTGTGTGTGATCTGTGGTGGTTGGCGTCTACAAAACTCCTCAAAATTTGATACGGTATTAACTTTAATGGAACATATTTAACAAGTCTTCTATTGTTAGAAGCTACTGTTCTAATTGTATCGGTTTTTATTTCTGTTATACTTACGTAGACATTCTGGGTCTCATAATAATGTGTCATCTGCTAATTAATGTTGTTATTTCCTTATTTATTTTTTGTTAAACCTTGCAAAGTCTAAACGAACTCAATTTTACTTAATATATACTTTTACTTCAATAATACCAATAAATAATTATATTTCATTACGAAGTTAAAATGTTAAAATGCAATTTGATTGTGATGAGGCAGGAAACTTTATCTGGTAAGAATATTTTACATGCACAAACATAGTATTTACATGTGTAAATATTAGCTTGTGTTAGGTGACAGTAAAAGTAAACGGTGACTAGCATTCATCAAGTATCTGTATAATACCTGAATCTTTTCTTTGGTTGTTTTGCAGATATCAAGTTTAGGGTAACTCCTGAGTCTGTTCGTGAAGCGAGGAAAGGTCCCGTAGTGCCATTAGAATCACCGCCTGTTGATGTCAAAGGTCACACCCGGCAACCTTCCCAGGATTCATTTGGAAATCCAGTAGAGAGGTTTGCCACTTCATCCACTTCTCTGCAGAACTCAATGTCGAGGGATTTCACGTATATATTGCAATCAAACTTTGCTTCAAGTGAATGGCAGATTTTCCCTCGAGCTTTGTATAATAGTGGCATGAGTAGATAATAATCTTGATTGTGTATCTGGTAAGAATATTTTACATGCACAAACATGTAGTAATTGTGATTTAATTGTAATTTAATTTGTAATATTAATTGTAAATATAGTGGATTGTGAAAGTGGTTTCTATCATGTAAATATTCCACAATTATATTCACTTAATGCAGCCCATTTCATTGTCAGTCAAGTTGCCAGTCTAAACTGTGGCAATATCCTATAGATGCAATTTTTAATATCCTATCACTTGGCACTAACATTGTAGATTAGAATAGTTGTGCAATTTAATGCTTGCCATATAATGGCTGATGCCATAAAATAGTGATTCTCGACTTTTTGCTCATAGCATCTTTTGATAATCTTTAAGTGGCTTGCTTGATGTTGGTTGATGTTGTTGCACGACTGTTCCTATATGCTTCCTGTCTCCACCTTTCTGGTGATGGATGTTTCTCACTTATACTCTTTGTAGCAGTAGTAATATGCACGAAGAGCCCTTCAGTATTAACCAGTCACAGCGGCCTATCAGCACCTGTGGGAGTTTACGTAAAGCTCCCCCTGTCGCCGCCAAACCGTCCGCGCTCACGATGAGGGCAGCACCTCCCATACCTCCGCGCACTGACAGCACTAATGGCATGTTTGCATGGAGCCTCGATCGTTGGCAGCGCCGCATGTACGCAGGGGTACGTAGCATGCCGCAACTAACACTGCGGGCGCTGCTTCTCTTGTCCAGCCAGCTCTGCATTAAATCCTCCCGTCCAGTGACGGCGTGCATTTGATCGCACAAACGTCGCACTCGGTTGGGAAGCCGTCGTTTCGTAGCGGCGGGGCGGGGAAGAAGACTTAAAAGAGGTGTGGAGGGTGGAAGATGCAGAGCCTGCTGGATCGGGGAAGCACCTCGCTTGACGTTGGCTTCCGGAGAAGCCATCCGGATGCTGCCTCCTGTCGCCGACCCGCTTCACGCATGTGCCGGCGACGTTATGTCTCACTGTCTGTTAATTCATCAGTGCCGCAAAAAGGCCGTCTGAGGAAGGACGAGCGAAAAAAGCACCTCCGCCTGTTCCGAATAGACCACAGCTTCCAGACAGGCAGAAGGTGAGGCAGAGATAAACCTAGAAGATGGCTGCATTCGAGCCTTGCAGCTCATTTGCATTCAAAATTTCCTTATCGATTCCTTACCGACAGACCGATACAGTTCAGGTTGACAGCATGTCGGGACAAATGCGAGGATGGTTTGTAATGTGTTGAGCGAAAAAGGCATTCGCTGTTGTGTCGGCAATGATCAGCAAAACGGATGCACCGTTGTTGACGAGTCTAAACGAAGATTTTATACGGGTGATATTTAAATGCAGATGATGCTAGTGCCAGTGCAAATGCAATTGCTAATGTAAAATGATAGGTTGCGTATACATGCATATAGTGTTGCCCCGTTTGTGGTCCTGTTCTTACGGCAATAACAAAGTGCTGTAGAACGTAGTACCGATTTTTTCAGGTCACACTGACACGTAGCCGTCTGTGTACGTCACGTAACTATGGCGACGGGAACTTCTTCTCCTATGAGAAAATCGTTATCAGACATTAAACGAATCGGTTCGAGATCGTCAAGTGTAAATCTACTTTTGCGCTGCATTGGTGGGGGCGTAGGCACGGAGGAATGTTGCTGTTGAGTTTCTTGCCCTGAGGCTGCCACGGGTGACTCCTCTTTCAGGACAAAAGCTCGCTGGAGCGGCATCAGCAGCCGTGCGCCGGCGGCGACGAGGGGGCCGAGATCTCCAACGTAAGCGACACGAAGCAGCGCCCCCTGCTGTTGTCTGAGCCGCCGGCGGGGCACTCGCAGCGGCCGTTCGTGCCGGCGCAGCCCGACCTGATCCAGTTCATAGATCAGGGCGTAGGACACGACAGACCACCGATTCCCGAGCGGTTATCACCGTCAGAGAGGCATGCACCACCTCCACCATCGACCTCTGCGGAGGAATCTCCTGATCACAGGTCACCGCCAGTGTGGAAATTGCAGCAGTTGGGCGGCCCTCCATCGCAAGCTCCTCCAGCCGTGCCACAGCAGTACCGACACCAATGAGCGCGATGGGCAGGTGCCGCCATCTGTTGGCAATAACTTGCAATGCTCGCAGATTGTTTGTATAGATTTTATAAGACTTGCGACGGCTGGCGTGCGCAAGCATTGTTGCCTGCTTGCTGTCTGATATATTATAGTAGCAAGTATAACATCTATCATGTTAAATTGTACACACAAATCATGAACAGCATAAGATTTATTGTACCTGTAACTATTTACACATGGTTGGAATGCCATGAGAATTTAGCATAGATCATTTACTGAAAAACCATTACACAAGTATAAATTAATAATGAATATTTTAACTATATTATGAATAATAAGTTAAAACTTTAAGAAATTGCGTTCTAATAGGTAATGATGAGCATTATAATGAAAATATTTTATGTTATAAAGGCATTAACTAACTAAAAGTCAGTCCAGTTTCTCTATTCACAGCATACAGATAACAAAATGAAATATTTAAGGGGCCTTAATATAATGACAAAGCTTTGGCACTTTTTTCACGATTATCATCTTCATGTTATGCTTCATTGTACAGAGCCGTATACAGTGTCTATGTATATTTATTCTTTTTTTGCCAAGATCGGTTATGCACTTATTCAATTGTCAGAATATAGCAGTTTATAGAGAATATATTGCATTCGATGATAAAGGCATTGAAATATGTATTGAGCCATGCATATTAGTTATAATTTTGAAACTCTTGCCAGTTGCTACAGGAAGTGTTGTAGCAGCCATGTTGTAGCTGCATTTCTCTCTCACACACACACACATATATATATCTATGTACGTAGGTCAGAGAACTTTAGTGTTACATAGTTCTGCCCGTGAGGTTGTGAGATAGGAAAATTTTCACATTGGCCGTAGATTTTCTAAGAATGTGAGCAAACGGTATTTGCGTTTGAAAAGATATATAGCTAGAAAGCAGCATCGGGTTTACGTTGCCAACAATTGTCTTACCTGAGTGTTTTTGTTTAATCTGTACCTGAAACACGTTTACCCGTTGCTAACGAATTGTTTATCGTTTTGTCGCTAACTCTTTCATCTAACAGTTTAATCGTCCTATTGAAACCGTACGTATTTGCATTATTTATACTGTCAAGGCAGCTAACTCTGAACATTTTAAGTCGTCCACACACGTCACTCTCAGTCGTGGACTAGGAAATAATCACATATCAATATATCATATTGGTTAACTTTTATCCCATGTGCAGCCGCTTGTGAAATGGCTCTATCTGCGTCGCATGTGTAGTTTTACGCTAACGGTTACGCTGTACTTGTGATAGGAACTAGTACCTTGTCATTGCTACGTTGCTAGCGAAGAGCAACTTTCTGCATCTGTGATGACGCGTGCTTGTAAGAGGCTCCTCCCCGAGTACTCGCCTTGTTCGAGTCGGTTCGTTCTGTTTGTTATCGAGTGACAAAGCATTTGTAATATATATAGCAGATGCACTGCAACTTGAGTGCAGCTGTCAGTGTGCAGTGCACACTGACGGCTGCACTGTGCAGCGAGAAGTGGCGTGAGGTTATTTGGTTTGCGAATGAAATTGTCATGCAATTAAAATTAGCATATCGCGGGAAAAAAACATGTTTACTCTTATGAAAACACTTTCAGCGTTTACTTGTTTTCGTATTACGTAACAAAATCCTTAGCTAGCCAAAGTCCTATATATAAATGAGTTAAAAGGTGCATCGAACTGCTCGCTACCCTGGGGTCGTCTGGCTAGGGATAGCCTCACGTTGATAACATCAGGAGTAGATCATAGAAGATAAAGATCTGATCTTCTATTATCTACTCCTGATAACATGCTGGCAGGAGTAATGTGATTGTCTTCTATCAGGAGTGTATAATAGGGATATCCCTATTATACACTCCTGCTTCTATCCATCCCGGAATTTCGACCCGTAGGTTGAGTCCATATGGTTGGATGGTGTTTAGATTGTGGATCTAGTAAGCTTCTCTTTTCTTTCTGATGCGGATCGTATGTTGCTGTTCAGGGGGGTCTGAGAATATTTTTTCAATGCCCCTGCACTGAAAGTCCGCTTATGTGTGATTGTCGCTGCTCGCTGCCTCCCCAAAGTCCTATATATATATAGAATATATATATATATATTATTAAATTTATTATATATATATATATATATATATATCGTAATCGCAATACGGACAAGTCTAGCGCAAATCCTCTACTCCCACTTCTCTCTCCTCCCCCTCTCTCTCCTCCCCCTCTCTCTTTTTCTCTCTCTCCCTATATATATATATAATATATATATTTATTTCTCTCTCATGCTACACCTCATTCACGCCCCTGCATGTGTGACATTCGACCACACATATATTGCCAGCAATACACGCGCGTGTACATTTTAATGCAGTAGGAAGAAAATAAGAGAGCCTATCGGGAGAAGCCTGCACAATAGTGCTTCATCTCGTTTATGAAGAGAGATTCTATGATATAGGCATTTATCACATAAGCCTTCTCGTTATTCTAACGAATAGTAGGACAAATACTTCGTTTTAGCGGATATAACGCATACGCGAACCGACAGTCAAATCTGCATGGGTTCGCGCGTGCAGTGTCCGAGATAAAGACGAGTATTATTATAGGCGCTGAAATGATACATTTCAATGCAGGAGCCGACTATGTTCAGATTCTTGGGAACCTTACAGGCTAGAGTTTCCTCTCATTTATAAAGTGAGGTCTCGTGATAGGCATTTATTTATCGAAGAAATCTACGCGCGGATACCATCTCTCTTGTAGTTTTAACAAATTACGATTCCTCTTTCCTCACATTCCTTCATATTCACACGTGCAACGCCCATATATTACGTCATGCGAACACATATATGCCGGCCCTCTTGCATTCGCATAGGCAAGCTAGTGGCCGTTCGTTCGTGTCTGCGTGCCGTCCGCATGCGCGCCTGTCTGTGTGCACGCGCGCCTGTACGCGTATGTGACTCGCGCGCGCGGGGTCAAGGAAAGCACATAAACGAACGAGCAATTAAGCATTATTTCACACAGCCTCACTTTCGCTATTTCAAAGCTCGATTACGCTATTTTTTTCCATGTACAAATAATAATGCGGAGAAGGTACGCGCATAAATGTAGGCCTACGTGTATCTTCATATTGCAAATATTTTGACTGTATTTGCGGGTTAGATGTAGGCAGGGCAATGAAATATGCAAGCACCAGGTGGCAAAACCTACATTGAGTGCACTTGTAATACTTTGCTTATTTACGCTTAGTCATTATATATATATATATATATATATATATATATATATATGCATATTTTATTTATATATACATGTTGTTTGTAATGTATGCGTTGATAATTGCACTCATATCAAAATATGACCATATGCAACACATATATATATATACTCTATTCCATAGAAATGAATTTATAGTACGTAAACTGAAAATTGGTTTATCATTTCTATGTACTATCCCTCTAAATTCGATCGCCATTGTTGCGTCTCTAAAAGACTACTGGGAGGCGTGGACGCCTATCCGCGTTCCTGTACATTCCGGTCACATAAATTATGTGACACGTACGTACGGACGTCATGCAGGCCTAAAATGACGTTCTGCGTGTTCGTAGCACTAGCAGGGTCTGGACTTCTAAGCGGGATTTATATAGATCGAATTACCTACTAAATTTGCTTGAATACACGTGATTCTAATTTCGCGTGGGGTTAGGGTTACATTTCTGCAAGGGAATTTACACCTGCGAACCTGAGATAACAAGACACGGCGGTGGAAATCACGTGACCGATTGGAGGTGTTTCAAAATGGCGACAGAATTAGCTTTCGGTAAGTGGGTTACGTCCCACTTTTGACTTTACATGAAGTCAGAAGAGAATATATGGTTTCTTTAGTGTGTTGCGCATAAAAAATAGTTAGTCTTGCTGTTATTATTTTTACTTATTTGATTCATTTGTTCTAGGTTCAGTTCCGCCGTTTTACCGCGAGGTTTACGATATAGTATGTCCAACACAAGAGAGTGAAATCGACAGAGATATGTTTATCCGGATGCTGCTAAAGTCAAACTTGCCCCGACAAACTCTTTCTGAGGTACTCGCTACAGTCTATAGTGCACCTATACTTTATATTCTCGGGTTATGAAATAACATATTATGTTGTAATTTACCGGGTTCATTTCATGTGGTTACTAACGTAAATCCAAGAAGAGCTGTAAAGTTGTAACTTGTATGTTTATTGTTTACTTTTCTGTCCTCAACTTATATTCAGCATTTGGTTGTTCACCGCTTAAGAATCCTTCGTCGTTGACAACTGCATGGTTTCCAATTAAAGACCTGGCCGAGGTCTATCAAATTTTAATGATTTCGGCCTTAAATCTCACTACTCCAAAAAAACTTATGGCCCCACTAACGCTCATAGGGTCTATGTCACCCAGGGTACTGCCGGAACGTACCCTGGTTACCGGAATGTACCCTGGTAACTATTTGATAGGGTTAGGAGTAGACGTAGGCGACTCCCTAGACTCGTTAGTGGAGTAGGCGAGGTACGGTCTGGTATATCGGACCGTACCCAGGGTACGTTCCGGCAGTACCCTGGGGGACATAGGCCCTCTCAGCGATAGTGATATGTACAACAAACATGTATTTAGTTTTGTTAGCAGTAAGGATAAGAATATTTTTGAGAGTCACCATGTTTTTAAAATCTATTATAAATACGTGGTCACATAATTTATCACAGATTTGGGACCATATTGACACCAAGCATGGCTTTTTGACAAGGAATGGCTTGTACAAAGCACTGGCACTGGCAGCACTAGCACAACAAGGCAAGACCATTAGTGAAAAGCTTTTGGAAAATTTCTCAACACAAGGTATGGAATAGCAGCCATTCATGTTATCATAAACGTATCTATATGATGAACATGACAGATCACCATAACAGCCCTTGCAGCAACGATGCTATTTCAGAATTTTTAGCTCATCCGACGTAGTCAGATGCAGCTTGTAGAGTCGCATGATTGTCCGTATGTCCGTGCGTGCGTCTGTGCGTGCGTCCGTCCGTCAACAGTCGGGCACAAATCTAAACGGCTCGACGTACGGATTCGAAAGTCGGGACGTAGGGGGTAATTCGAAAACGAGTTGGGATGTCGAAGCTGGGGGTCAAAGGTCAAAGGTCAAGAGGTGTAAAAGAAGGGGGAACATTCCCTCCTTAACTTAAGGTATCTAGGGAGGAAATGCAGAATTGCAGCACAAATCTAAACGGCTCGACCTAGGCTCGTGATAGTCGGTGTATAGCATCATGGTAGGAAAAGCCATCACTGTGCCGAAATTGGAGGTCACAGGGCAGATTTTAGACATTTTCTGAGGACATGGTCTGACGGAGCGATTGAAAAACTTTTTTGTTTCAGCGGTGACCTACCATTTTTATGGCTTTATTGAAAGGACCATGAAATGTGCTTTCCACTGACGTGTGAAGAGTAAGTGTCTGATAACCTTTTGACCCTCAAGAGGAGGGTTAAACATGGATTCCTGAACTGCCTCAATGATGTCACAGTGTTCTCATATTCATGGCACATCCATAATCTGGAAACCCAATATGCCTCGATAGCCAAACGGCTACAGCACAGGATTACGGCTCTAAGGTTCTTGGATCGAATCCCATCAGATTTTTTATTATTTACCTGTTTTCTGTATTTTTCTATCTTTATCCATTTAACTATTTCTTTCCAATTAAGGAAAATATTTACATGATTTATTTACATTTTTTTTTTAATAGGGTTAAGGTTAGGGTCACAATGCACCATAAAACAGGAGTTGTGGGCACGCGATTTGTATCAACCAATGGTATTTGGGAGGTATGCAGAAGGTTGCTGAAATGATGTGTACGCAACTGCATATATCTGCATATCTGTGCCTAACAAAGGTGTCACTACGCACGACTTAAATGTTACATTTAGAACCGTGGCAACAGACCTCAGATGAGCCAAGACGCTCTGCGGCTCTTGTTTTGATGTGTATTACAACTTTTCTTTTTGAAGACTGAATACAATATCCATATATATACACAATCGGTCTAAAGCGATTTTATATATGATGTAATCACTGCACCTTTATAAACTTAATAGAGCAGAGTGTTAATTGTGTTTATACGAAGTAATTAAACCCACCTTTGCAGCAAACTAGATTCTCACTAACTTTTAATTTCGCCAGACCCAATCAAACTTAGGATGAGTTTAGTGTTACTCGCTTAATTTAGTGCGATATTCAGTCAAGTCGAAGGTTCATAGATGACATGAAGATTGCAGTGGTACTCATTCTTGATGTCTCGCTATTCATTTTAGAATTGCCGATCCCGTCTCTTGGGGATCTCAATGCACTGAAAACTCTCAGCGTTCAAGTAAGACGCGAGAAAAACCCAACTGTCCTTGGTTATACATATCCGGAGCTCTGCGAGTTGGATTCTATTAGTGTGGAGTTGGCTGCAGAAAAGAAAGGTCTTGTGTTTAAGCACGTCGAGTATGAAGTCAAAAGCGAGGTATGTTATTATCAATATTATGTAAATGTATTATTATATCTTTATTTAAAGTAAGATCACTTACTGTATTGTCAGATATGTTAATTATTTTAATGCCAACAAGAACGTTAGGAGATAAGTTGAACCTAGCTGTAGGAAGGGTTTCACACGATGCTGACAAATTTTGTGTGATAACTTTAAAAAGATGCTTTGTAATTTCTGCTCTTAATTTTCATTTCAATGTTATTCATTGTGCAGTTGGTGTTATGTATGGAGCCTACCAGGCTTTCACTCTGTACTTGTGCTGTACAGTACAGAAAGTACACTACAGTATGGTACAATAAAGTACAGTGGTTATTTTTAATGATGATGGCATTATTATACACTCATTTTCGTTATGATTTTCAGAAGCACAAAACAACAGTGTTGAGGAGGTACAATGACTTCCTTGCATTTCACGAACTGCTGCTGGTGCGGTTTCCTTACAGAATGGTTCCTCGGCTACCCCCAAAACATTTCATGAATTGTAAGTGTACAGTATCTAGTTTGTAATTGTCAGATATTGAACCAGTTAGCAAACTAAAATACTGTATAAACTCCTATAGCTATATGTAAAGAAGATTTTGTAAGAGTGTGGTAGAATAGCGTGCACGGTAATGTGTTTGAATCATGGAAAGTAGGTAGGAACACTAATAATAATTTGATAACTTGATATCTGCTTGACAAACATATACACGTTCAACATACGTTCAAAATGTGAGATGTGGTCACCTATACTTTTCTAACTTGCACATTCACTACACTTGGCTGTCTTACCAACCAAGAAAGAGGTTGTTTTTTTAGTTATCCATCCACAGCTGCTGTTTGTGTGTTTTAGCGGACGATGCATTTCTTGAGGATAGGCGAAGAGCGCTGAAGCGATTCGTGATGCTGGTAGTCCGACATCCCGTACTGTGCAGCGACGTGCTCACTACGTTTTTCATTACCTTCAACGGTTCGGTAAGTAGTGCCGCGGCAACAGGTCTCTTAGGCCGTGGTTTCCTGCCTTTGCGTTTTGATGCACATTTTTCAATTGCAAGGTATTGGGTATATATGATGTGTTAGGTAACGTGTGATCACGGCAGTCCTATGTTAGGGCAGCATTATCAAGCCTCTGTGGTTAACAAAGTCACACCCTCAACTATTTTACTATTTATATATATGTATATGTTATTTACATTTCAGGATGTACAGTATAAAATTAAAGAACAGTATAGGAATATACCAGATGAATTTGTGACAAGCCAATTGGCGGGTCGAACGAAGGTAAGTTATATGAAAATTATGAGAAAGAGGAAGAGTAAGAGTAGAATGGATTGGAGAGAGAAAGGGGAGGAGAGATTGAACAATAGATATATATTTATAGAGAGAGAGAGAGAAAGAAAGAAAAAGAAAGCGATACATAGGCATCAATTTTCCATAAAACACAAGCGACAGTTACCCTGCGATTCTGTAGGTCGAAACTAAATTCGCGACTTCACCCGACATCACGCTCCAAACATCTTCTCTCGGAGATGCCTACCGAATAACTCGTGATCGTATCGCCTGTGCTCTGTAATGTAATGCTGCGTCTATGTTTGTGTGCGTACGCAGGAGCTCGTGCTAGGGAACACGCAGATGGAATACAGCAACGCTCGCGAGCAGATCCGTCTGCTCAGACAGGCTGTCTGCAGGATGAAGGACATCGCGCAGCGCATGGCCGAACGCTCGGCGCGGCACGCCAACGATCTCTCGATGTTCGGCAACGAACTAAGGTAGGTGGGGCCAGGCGTTAAAGCGAGGGTGCGGTGAGCACGTCATTCTTCCGAAGTTTTCCTCAACGTCTGCTTCGTCGAACCGATTTTTAGCTCACCTTGACATCGTCAAGCTGAGCTATTGCCGTGGGTCGTCGTCCGTCGTACGTCCGTTCGTCCGTCAACATTTCGCTTCGGTCAACGATAACTCAGGAACTGTTTTACCCACATGTTTGAAATTGGGTATAGTTGTTACTGCTATGCTCGCATATGGAACGTCCTATTTTGGAGCACGCCAGTCGACGTACTTTCGACCCACGGCAATTTTTTGGCAAAAATGGGAATTGCCATTAATCAGTTCAGGTTCAACGGATTTTGCTCATTTTTGGTATGTGAATGAATAAGGGCTAGGGGTTTTGATTTTTTTTTTTAATTATGCAAATTAAGTAGGTTTATGCAATTTATGCAAAAAACGCAGATAACAAACAGTCTGTGGTGTCACACTCGTCTGATTCGTTTTACAAGATTTCATTGACAATATCTTTAATGCAAAATTGGTATTTCCTCTCCACCCTGCCGATAAAACGTCTATATTAGAGTAAAGATTTACAAAACATGTCGGAACGCAGCATAACCTATTTATTTCGAATGCCATCGCTACAAAGCGGGTATAGCGCCATCTACTGTCCCAAATTGTGATTCATTTTGGTTTATAAATTATTATTGCGATATACAGATGGCAACCGTGTGCTACCGCCTAGAAAAACTCATACGAAGTAAACACTTCCATGCAACCAATTTACCTTTGACAAAAGTTGTGTTATGGGCAGGGAAACACCATTGTCACGTGGTACATAGCAGCTACGTGGAATAAGCGTATCCTCTCAATCTTACACGTTACACATTGGGAGCTCCGCTTTTAGGCAGTGCATAAATCTGAATATTATAAAAACGTTATTTGTGGTGAGCTACAGTGTCATTGACACTTTCATTCGATCTGCTGTGCTGCTATTAATTTTGAGTCCTGCTTCATGGAACTGTTTGCATTGGGGCGTGTTTCCCTTGACTTTGCCCGTGGGTGTGTCGTTCCAATGAGTAAGAGCTGTGACTATGACGTGAACTAAGGACACTGATAAGACTATATGGGACTTATTCATTTGTCACGATTGACTGGCAGCTCTAGCCGATCGTCGATGCGACGCGTCGTCGCTAAGTTTAGTAGGGGCCGTACGCCGTTAGGTAGCACAGCTGTCGGCACAGGCGGCGATTGACGGGCGGTCGCGTTCACGTTGCAGCTCGCTGAGCAGCGACACGTCGGCCGTATCTCGCTGGGCGTGTGGCAACATAGACAACCTGACGAGTCTGCGACGCTCGTTCCGACATCTGCCGAAGGAGTTCTCGGCGCTGACGGAGAAGCTCAACCAGCAGGCGATCAGAGAGGAGGAGGGCGTCGTCGAGAAGCTGAACCTCTTCAAGGACCTGCTGTCGGCGTACAAGGTGCGAGGCCGCCGTCGAGCCGAGAGAATTCATGCGCCTTAGCATTCACGATCACGAACTATAGCTAGTTTTTCGTTCTGTGTTGTCCTGGTACTGTCGACGATTCTCTTGTGGTTTTACTTTGTGTTGATTGATTTATTAATAGATTTGCTTATTAATACTTGAATTGATTGATTTATTGAATAACTGATAGAGGTTTCTTGATTTATTGATTAATTTATTGGTGCATAAATAAATGTATATATAAATTGATTTATTTACTTATCGAGTGATTGATAAGTGAATATAAAGTCCAGTTTTTTGCGGTCAGGACCTGTGTGAGCGGCTAGAGAAAGGCGTGATGAATGATCACCAGCGAGCAATCGCGAAGCTTGGCAGTTACAAGAAACAAGTGATGAAGTCGACCATTAAAGGAGCCGAGGTAATAGGCAGCAGCTGCCTATATGTGCCACGACTATTTCGTTTGTCTCTACTGTGCTTTAGGCATATGATGTACATAGCCAATGACATTGCTGTAAAATTTACCTTGAGATAGTATAAGTATGTGCTGAGCTAGAGGCTACGTGAGCTTGATAACAAGTTGAGTGCAGTGTGTGTCGTAGTAACACGGAAGGCTGTTTCATTTGAAGGGTGGAGACATGGATCGATTGGAGTCGAAAATCATTGAGCAAGAGTCGGAGATAAGCAGTATAGAGAACAGGAACTACTTTTCATTGCACTGCGTGCATATGGAGACTCAGCTTGCCCACGCCAACGTGGAAATTCTTTCCAACCTCATTCACACAATGGTCAGCGTACAGATACGTGGGCATAGTGAGGTAAATTCAAATTGCTGGCGTTTTTAGTTTTCTACTTTCTTCTTAATCAACCTCCCCGGGTCTCGTGCTAGACGTGAACCTTCGAGGGATTGAAGTGATCAGCTTTCCTACTTCATTCTTGATTGCTTTATTAACAATACATTCAATCTGGCAAAAACTTGGTGCTTCTTGTCAATTCATCGTGTGCTGTCGTGTTTAACGCTCCCCCCATCGATATCTAGGATCGTGAATGTAGCGTTTGTGAAACATATATGAGACCGTCTAATTTTGACGCCGTCGTGTTATTAGCTGGCCCAGCTGTGGGAGCAAGTGAGGCCCATGGTGGAAAACATGCTGCCGCTGTCACGGCCGGGATCCCCGACGTCGCCCCTTCCCTCCCCTACGGGCGACGCCAACGGGAGGATGCCGTAACATCAGGTGCTGCACTGCAACGCGAGTTGCATGCAGATTGATAGCAGACCATCTATAGGCAGGCTCAGGCTCAGCAACGCCACCCCACTATCTGCTGGTAACCATCATGCAGGAGTATTTGATCAAATGGCGACCAGTCGCTTTGCGATCGCCCACCTAAATGATAGGAAACTCCGAAATGGAGGAGGTTATAGTGATGCGAAGGCTTCCCTGCAGCTTCTCACATGCCAGACCGGCATCAGTGAGTCCAGTGTAATAACACCAATGTGTTACCATGTATAGATCTTTATGTATGTGTGCTGTGTACATATATAGATACATATCAGGAGTAGATAAAGGGAAGGAGTGTGACTCCAATAAACAAGGGAAATTCGTCATTTACTAGCCTTATAATACCTACGATTTACTACGCGTAACTCATCCAACTTGAGCTCAAATCGGACACAGTACATTCGCCATCCATCGTACCAAATCGTTCCTAATTAGACACTCGCATCCGGAAATACAGACTAAAACATACGAACACGATTCTCCAATCTTTGTCCATCTAATCCAACCGTAGCAATCGCCTATGATTCAAACAAAAGGCAAGCTACTAACCACACTGTCCACCGGCTGCCGTTCACGCGAGGCGCGCTGTGGCCTAGCAGGTGATTAGGCATCAACGCAACACTCGGCGAGATAACCTTTGACCCGGTAGACAGCTACAATGTATGCCTGTATGTCAATCCGGAATGCCGGCCGCACGACCGCACGCCAACCGCTATCAGCAGCAGTCGGATTGAATTTCCCTTGCGAGCCACAGCGCCTCGCCGTGAACGCAAGCCGTGGACAGTGTGGTTAGTAGCTGCCTTTTGTTTGAATCATAGGCGATTGCTCGGTTGATTAATGAGCAAAGATTGGAGAATCGTGTCGTATGTTTTAGTCCTGTATTCCGGATTGCCGAGTGTCTAATTGAGGAAACGATTTGGTACGATGATGGCGAATGTACTGTGTCCATTTGAGCTAGTTGGATGAGTTACGTCGGTATGAAATTCGTAGGTATTATAAGGCTAGTAAATGACGAATTTCCCTTGTTTATTGGAGTCACACTCCTTCCCTTTATCTACTCCTGATACATATGTTACTATTTTGTTGATATTTTGTGGAGGATGTTACTTCTTATGAATCACTGAAGACCAACTGCCTTATGTAGAGATCCAGGTATGTATAGGTTTTTCGCAATATATTTTTACATCGTATCGCAATAATCTTGTGCGGGTTGGTGCGGTGTCCATATGCCGGCGTTGAGCTGTAACGCCACCAATGGTTATTGATTGCTGGTGTCATGCAATTATATGAGGCAGGTCATTAGCTGGCTTGCAAGATAACACTACAGTACATTAATCTAAACAGCTGTAGCTGAAATTGTATAGGCAGAAGACTTACAATGCTCCCAAGTACATGAACACCAGGCAGTTTTTCAGGTTGTCATCAAGCTATAAAAACTAAGACGATCTAATTGAAATATTCTGTGATCAGTACTGCTGTGTATAAAAATAAAAACTGCATTTTAAACGTATACATCAAAAAACTATTAGCTATGCAAAAGACTAGACAACCTTAGATATTCAGTGGACCAATTCATGCTAACTAAAGTTCTTTAGTTGTATTAGTTTGAAAGATAATTATCATAGAATGAGTGTGTCTTGAAAGATTCTTGAACGTTTATGCTGTATTGTATTGTTTTTGTATATGTAAAAAAAATGAACATGGATGGAAAAAATATATTTGTCTGCTGCAGAGCATGAGACATGAAAATGGCTGTGATGAAGCATGCGTGACATTCGTTAGTAGTTGACTCTGCTTGCATGGTCCTTGTATCAAAAATGGAACGTGTTTAAGTGTTCCATCCATTCCAGGACGGATTTATTTGAGGTACGTGAGCCATGCAATATTCATAGGTATATGGTTTTTTCTGTTGGATTCTACTGTGATGACATCAAATCTAGATTGATAAACAAGTTAGAGCTTAAAATGTTATTTTTCTGGAAGTAATTTGTATATAATGGACTTTATAGTATATCCAGTGTTATGAAATATGAAATTTGGGTACCTCGTAAATAGTTTGTAATGATAGTACCATATAATTAACATTTTATGACAATGAATGTGTTTAATTCACTATATGACATAAAAGTTTGGAAATACCTCGATTAAAAATGCGAAATGGTAAACCACAATAGAATTATATTAACTATAAACATTGTTTCGGTTGTTTTTATAGTAGATCATGTTTTCTGAAATGAAATAAATTGGCGGATTGTTACAAAATATTGTTTTGCCCATCACCGATGTTCTGTATACATTTGTATCCTCCTGTCTAAGCACGTCACTCTTGGTCCCTGCCGTGACCTAAGTGACAAATTCGTGCAAAAATAATATCAGAAGTGAATAAAAAAAGGACCTAATAATATAAAACAATTTAATTAATTCGCTCACCTCAACTGCCCAGTCTCATATAAGGTTTACCCTACTGACATGTGGAGATTCATACACAATTTTCATCTGCAATTCACCCATCATATTGAGAAGCCCTTTCCGGCCTGACTGACTGACTGACTGACTGCCTTCCTGACAATAACCTGATAATATTATATACTATCAAGAGTACATAATAGAGACCTCTATATGAACCCTCATGCAGTCTTCACCCTCACCAAACTTGTCTGAGTGTCTGGAGCATGCTGACATCGACATTTTCCCAAACATCCGCACCCTGTTGAGGGTTGGTTGTACTCTACCTGTTGGAAGTTGCGAGGCAGAGCGCTCTTTCTCCTATCTACCCAACAGGATGGGGGAGGATCGACTGTCTGGTCTCACAGTGATGAACAGGAACCACAACATGTATATTGACTATGAACGAATCTGCCAAATGTTTATAGAACGGAACAAACGGAAGATGTTTTCCAGTTGCATACTCTACCAGTAAGCTGCCATCAGTGTCACTGTGCCTGAAATCTCGTCACCCGTAACTGAATTCTAACTACGTACTCCACTATCAATGTCACCCTGGTTGAAATCAGCAGTGTTAAACCGTGTCATACATAGAACAATCGTGTTCTACAGTAGCTGATCATAAGCTTGTTATGTTACAAATGACAACTGCCAAAAATCATATCTACTCATATGTGTACCATGTGGTTTGTATAAGCTGCATACTCTAACAGTAAACTGCTCTCAATGTGACTATTATGTGGAATTAGCAGTGTTAAACCGCGTCATATGGATAACAATCATTTTGTTTAGCTTCTAATGTTACAAATGCCAAAATGTTTATTGACTGAAATTTGTTCTAGTAGTATCCTCAGTGTCCCACTGTCAACACATTCGTCATGACCGAGTTATGAGCATATAGATGAGATTTTCCTCAAATTGGCAGGTTTCAGACGCTGTATTTTGCTCCTAGGGTAATTTTTGAAATCAGTGTAAACTCATTAAGAATTTTTCTTATTTTATATATTAAACTCAACATGAGCTAAATTTATGTTCAGATCGTTATAGAATGTACCAGAGAGCATCCATTTCTCAAAATTTTCCAAACATGTTTATACAAAAAATCATACAAACACGCACGCGCGCCCGTGTGCTCACGACCACGTCCGCTACCCGACTCCCCCCACTACCTTACTATATTTGAATTCTAGCCGTTACCATGCCCATAAATCCATACTAATCCCATAAATGTCACTGTAGCAGGTAGCAAGTGTGCTGTGTTACGTTGTTCTGTAATGTGTGTGCGCGCGTGCGTGTGCAGTTGCGTGTGCGTTTTCTCTTGAATGTATGTCTGCGCTTGCGTGTGTGCATGATTCCCACAGTAGTTTAATCCCGGCGCACACGTGAGTAATTTTACCCCTAATTTTACACATAAGTAAATGGATGCATGCGTCAAAATACTCACGTGTGTACCGGGCTTTGAGAGTAAACGATACAATGCGTAAATAACTAGAAATATTTAGGGGGGCTATTCGATTACCACGAAACGCTAGCGAAAGGTTAAAGGAAAACTCGGCATGTCTAGCATTTTTATATTTAATTCGTAGGTCCAATTCCTGGCCATATTATCCGATAGCAGTCAATTTTTTTTTTATACCGAATACTACTAGCGTACATAACTAATGTGTTCCCGTGTCCCGTTCAATCTTTGGTAATTGTTTAGCTACATGTTTTATTTATATGTGTTGTATATAATAATAATTATAATATATAAATAATTTATATAATTAATTAAATATTATTAATTAACATAATTATATAAGTAAACAATTAACCAATATAGGGGCGTAGCTATAACTAATTTGGTCTGGGGGAAGCCACGCGTGGTTTGTGTTCTGGGCAGTTGACCGTGGGGAAGTCGCAACTAACTAATTATGTACGTACCTATAGCTATGTCCACGCACATTTCAGACATTTCAGTGTCGGGGGCAACTGCCCTCCCCCCAGCACGACCCTGATCAACTAGCCGAACAGTAACCGATGCTTGGCTGTGCTGTGGGATACTAACGTACACCTATACACATTATGACGTAATGCTGTAAATGTGAATAGTGTACGAATGGCGGAACTACAATAATATATACGGCACATATACTGCCTAGAGAAAACTCATGCAACGTGGGGTCACCTGCATATCAAATATACTTAGTTAGCAACTTATGTATACATATAAAACAACTTTATTATATGATCATGTATATACATATTATACAAATTATATCAGGAGTAGATAATAGAAGATAATAGAATCTTCTATTATCTACTCCTGATTATATTATATTATATTATAGAATTCAAATACAAATACATGTACTAAAATACATAATTATTATACATTAAATATACATCTATTTTTTCTTTTTATCTATATTTAAATAAATAACGGCGCGACATCGAATAATAAATTATAGAATATTTTTATATATGAATGTTCATGGTTCTTGCAAGTGTGGCGGCGACACTGACGGCGACGACGCTGCTGATTATGATAAACGGAAGTGACGCATGTAGTGTTGGCGCACAAAGAGCGCTGCCATCTTGAACGCGTTGTACATGGAACCTGAAGACAGTGTCTCCAAATAATGACAGATTACAACGCTGTGGCACCGCCAACGACGACCAGTTACGATCCAAGTTCTATGTTTCAGGATGCTCTTCAGAGAGCGCGCATGGTAACTCTATTTAGAGTGTATTTCATTGTTCATTGTCGGCTGCGTATCCGCACCGGGAGGTTTTCGAACATCTCGTCCAGTTTTAATACGAACGTACCGAAAATAACTATGAAATTCGTTGAAACACCGCTTCGAAATTACCATGTAAAGTAACAGTTTCATTAGAACTGTCGGCATATTTAATGATTTCACAAATGTCAAGTTTTTTTAACATTTTCTTGTCTGTTTAATCAATTCAGATTGCAGCAAAAATTCACACTACCGACGATCAGCAAACTGCCCCAACCCAAGGAATTAAGCGACCACTAGAAGTAGAAGAGGATTCATCACGTATGTTGACTAACGGTGACTTAAGGAGAGTGGTATCCAGTAATATACATTCCAGGACTTCATGTTACGTGAAATTAACTTCGCAGTGGCTGGAGGTACGGTAGCCGTCGGTCGTTCAAGCCCCTTTTTTGGGTTAGGGTTAGGGTTAGGGTTAGGGTTATGGTTAGGGTTAGGGTTCTAGCTCATCTAAACTCTCAAATCGTGAATTTATTTCCCAAGGCGTTATTTCGAAATCTAGCGCCACCGCCGCCATCTTTGTCTCGTTAAGTATGAAAGCGAATGGACTCCCGTACCCGTAGCCTCGAGACATTAAGATACGGCTACCGTAACCGTAGCCACTGCCAATTAACTTCTTGAAACCCTTACCTTGGTAGTATTAGTAACTCTTAAGCTTGTAGTTGACGGTACTGATAGAGCAGAAGTGGAACATTACTTACCTACCTGTACTGTATCACGGTCATGAATTTCATACTATAGCCAGAGACAGTTTGCAAGGTTTTAGTTTTCAGAAAACGACTTTATTCACTTCCATGCATGTATCATGTATGGGGCGACGTAGCTCTAGTACTATAGCCCGCGTACAGTTGCCGCAGGGCTATAGAACATTTTATGCCAGGTTTCGTAGATGCACCTGTATCCCAATGTCTCCACGAAAAATGGCTAACAAAACGCAAAATGATCGGTCTTTTTAACACTTATTTATCTACATGGACATCTCACCTATCTTTTTGAACACTTTCCACAACTTTACACTGGTCATGTATTTATGCATTTATTCCTCAAAGTCTTAGCACTACTTCCAATTCTGTTTGAAATGCTGTTGTGTACACGCGTGACGTCGCCCGAAATGTAATAGGCTGCATTATAGCTGCCATGTGTTTTGCCTAGATATCCGGTGACGACACGCGTGCGCACGCCACATCATTTCAAACGGAATTGGAAGTAGTGCTAAGACTTTGAGGAATAAATGCATAAAAACATGGTGTAAAGTTGTGGAAAGTGTTCAAAAAGATAGGTGAGATGTCCATGTAGATAAATAAGTGTTAAAAAGACCGATCATTTTGCGTTTTGTGCGCCATTTTTCGTGGAGACATTGGGAGACAGGTGCAGCTACGGAACCTGGCATAAAATGCTAGGGGCGATGTAGACCATCCAGGCATCCTATTTCAATGTTGCATAAAGTCGAGTGAAGTCGGTTGTCAATAATTAATTTGTTCTGCCTTTGCATTGACGGTCGTTTTTGGTTGGGTTTCACAGATACATAGGTGGTTTCACAAACCAAAACTATGGTCAATCATGGTTAGTTTTTCATGGGTCATGGGTAAATTTTTCATGGTCATTAGGTTCATTTGTCATGGTCATAGGTTTTCAGACTGATGCATTTCTTACCGATTCTCTTGTTTGGTTTCTTAAAGTTGGAAGTGCAGATCCAAAGAGACTAGCCGCAGTAAACGACCGTAAGTAACTCCCGTCGCTTGGTAACTCCTGTGGAAACTGTACTACTATTCACATCTCCCCTATTAGCCCGACCAGGCTGTGTGACTAACGTCAATATACACAGCCTGACATCCATCCATTGGATAATCTTGTACCTCTACAAAAACTGCCGAACAATTACGTATATCTCAAATAAAATAATCATCTAAGCATTTCTGCCTTGTTTTGTATCAAGTATAACCTTCACCTTATAGTATTCCAGCGTTGTTATTAAAACTAATACCTCAGTTCGCTGTGCACAGTGTAAATTTCAAGAGCCGTACCTAAATTTCACTTTAACCGCCAACCACCATGTTTCCACTGCGCATGTGTTTCGATCGGCTCGCGGAAACCCCGAAACGACATGACATACCATAGCGTTGCAACTCGCGTTGGCGCGAGCATAAATAAGCATCATATACTCGTCATTGCCGATTTTAGTCGCACCGAACATAGCGGACATGGCAGCTGTCTGGTTGTTTTCATCCAATTCATCTCAGAAAATACGGCATAACTCGATAAATAAGTAGCGCCCAGTTACCGCGAGCAAGCTAGAGGTTTATAGATTCGTTTGAGCTCTTACATGTGACGCGAGCTGTGGCGATGTATTTGTGTTATTTGTTGTAGCAATTGTTGCACAGTTAGCAGCCAGACAGCAAGCCATGATGCAAGGAGTGGGACAACCCCGGCACTTGAATATGGGCGCCGTTTCTAATGATGAATTTGAAGTTCCAGACGGCATGGTCGGACTATGTGAGTGCATTTTTGTTCATATTTATGTCACTGCTGGGATATTCTTCATGTTACCCGGGCTAAACTATCAATCGCAAAGCCGATATTTTACGAAAACTGACTAATAACAATTAGTCAGGTCCCTTAGCTTCATGATTGTTACAGAGCTGACAAAAGCTCAATAAAATTCACGGGGATTATAGCTAAGACATGTGTTTGTATGTATCTACATGGTTCGCACAGTCCTTGAAAAGTCCTTGAATTTGAGGAGAGTCCTTGAATTTAATAAATGTTGATTTTGTGCTTGAAAAGTCCTTGAATTTTTAGAAAGAATCCTTGTCTGTAATAAAAAGAAATTTTGTACCATCAATAATGTACAAACCTCAATAAAAATTGCATTAAATGAGCTTAAAAAGCTATAGACACGATAGACAGTTAAATGATGATCACAAATTACAGTAATTAAGTCATTAAAATCAGTCAGTAAATCAATGTATGTTGTAGAAGTGACAGTGTTTAGAAGGGTTTATTAATGTGATCCAGGTATGTTTTAGAGGCGACAGTGATTAAGAATGGGGTTATTAAATTAAACCAGGTATGTTTTGTTCTGTGTATGAATTCCGATAAAATGTCATTGAATTTCCGATAAAATGTCCTTGAAAAGTCCTTGCAAAAATGTTCAGTTCTCCTGTATGAACCATGATCTAGATTTCTAGAAATGTAACTCAATTAGTTCGCGAGATACGAGAGTTAATACACTTTCATGCTGCCTATAGCGCAATAGCGTATGCGCGCGGGGAGGGGGGGTTAACAGCTGTATACAATGGGGGGCGGGCGCGGTTCAAACATTTAATCATCTGTAATTCACTTCTAATGAATATCTGCATTGGTCACCGCCTCTAATAATTATAGTACTGTCATAAGTTACAACTGTGCAAAGTTTGAGACTTTTGTCACTCCTGTAACGATTCGGCCCATATTTTGAACTAAGGGACCTGACTAAATGCCTGGATTTAAATATGGCGTGTTCTTTAAAGTGCTAGCTACTTTTGTGGCCTCTCTTCACGCATACACACATTTCGCTTGGTTTAACCTCGTGGGTAGTATTCCTGAAGCCTGGGCTCAACATTGAGCGACAATGGTAACTGCTTTTCCATTATGTCTGTGTTTGTGTACCGACTATTCCTATGTGTTGCATTTAAGCTGCCAAGCTTGCTATTTGTTTACTTTTAGCAATGGTAGCACATGAGGAATGTGAAGTTCCAGACAGTATGGTTGGATTGTGTAAGTGCATAAATGTTATGAGAAATTAGCCCACATGGCATATTCTGTTGCCATGTTCTATGTGTCGGGACCCTAAATACAAGTATCAATGCTGATCTGTTAATAGTTATCATTACATTCCTGCAAACGTGCCATTGTGGCAGGCTGAACTATACGAGTAATTTGTAGTGCTAACATTAAAAATGTTTAGGTAATTGTATTCTTTTATTCATGCAGTGATAGGAAGAGGAGGAGAACAAATAAACAGGCTTCAAGCAGAATCTGGAGCCAAAGTACAGATTGCACCAGGTGTGTTAAATTTTAACCTGACTGTTTCATTAATTGCAAAACACGCAAGTTGTTGAGTCTTTTGACCTGAACCCTGCTTTGTACAAGTAACTGAGCATTTCTGGCTTTAGTTGTTAAATAAACATTGCCTGCTGGCCTGTTCGTCCAGTTCTGTTACTACAATAATAAACCGGTTTCTTTTGTTTTCATGATGAAAACCTTGTTTATCATTTGCAGACAGTGGAGGCAAACCGACGCGATCATGCACCCTCACAGGCACTCCTGAAGCGATCGAGTATGTATGACGTCAGAGCTGTTTGATTTTATGTGAATATTAGCAGGTGTTCATAGATAAACTTTATGTATGTGGGTCGATTGATACAACCTTTCAAGATACGAGGTAGATAATGTGTCTGCTCACACTTATTTTACGTTGACAGGAAAGTTAAAGAACTGATAGACAGTATAGTCTCCAAAGGCAACGTTCAGCCACCAGGTTACGGAGGCGTAGGCATGGGTGGCCTTGGGGGCGGTGGCGGTGGCGGTGGCGGCGGCGGCATCGGCGGCCATGGAGGAGGTGCCAACGTCACTTCAGAGTTACCTATCCCAGCAAGCAAAGTTGGGCTTGTCATTGGAAAGGGTGGCGAAACTATCAAAAGTTTACAGGTAGGCGCTTGTTTCCCTTATGAACCGTTTATTAATATGACAGCATGTCATTTCTGTCGAAAATGTTACGTGTGTAGATGTTAGTTTTTAGCTCATCTGCCATAGTCAGATGCAGCTTGTAGAATCGCTTGTCCGTCCGTCCGTCCGTCCGTCCGGTCGGTCGTCCGTCAACAGTTGGGCACAAATCTTAACCGCTCGACGTACGGTCACGATATTCGGGTCGTTTTGGGGGATGCGTCAAAACGCAGTTGGGAATGTCGAAGCTGGGGTCAAGAGGTCAAAGAGTCAAGAAGGTGTAAAAGAAGGGGGAACATTCACAATCGCTTAACTTAAGGTATAGGGTGGAAATGCCAGACTTGCGCAGACAAAATCTAACCGGCTGACCCTAGGCTCGTCGATAGTCGAGAATGTAAGTAGCATGCATAAAGGTACGGAAATAGCCATCACTGCTGCCGAAATTGGAGGTCACCAGTCAAAAGGTCAGTGGCACAGGGCAGATTTTAGACATTTTCCTGTAAGACATGGTCTGAGCGGAGCGATTGAAAAAACTTTTTTGTTTCAAGGGGCGGTGACCTAGCATTTTTTATTGGGCTTATAATTCTGAACAGGACACATGAAATGTCCTACTCTGCTGACATGACGAAGAGTAAGTGTCGGATAACCTTTTGACTGCTCCAAGAGGAGGGATTAAACTGATTTGTTCACTGTGCAACAGAAGGACTGAACCTGGCTTTTGCTATTCATTAGAGCCCGCCGGGGACGGACCCCCATACCTGTGTCAATGTGAGGCTACAGTTGCAGCAGTTTAATTGCAAAAGGCAAATGTTTGTTGATACAGGTTTACGCTCCTTAAATCATCATGAAATCTATTCTAAAGCAGTCTGTCCTATAGCACCCCTGCCATTAGGCCTGAAAGGCTGAATGATCGAATCAGTGGATATGCTCTACCAGCGACAAAAAACACCAAGGCAGCCCATGGCTGGCACGCGCTTCTTTATGCATAATTGTTGGCCTGCCAACTGCTGGCAATGCCCTGTTATACTCACAGCTGAAGCAATCTTGCCTGAAATATACTTACTTGGATATTTAGGCCTGTAACCTACTGTACGATTTCAGAAACGATGCCATCTTTGACTAATTGATTAGCACTTGCACGGCGCGCATCCTCGCGGCAACTATAGGCGCTAGTTTAAATTAGATTTTATTCATCAATGTTAACTTTGTTTAAAAGAATAAAATAATAACTAGTACCAATATTATAATATATAATATTTACTTTTCATCTATGAAATCTTACAATATATAATGTAGCTTATGGCGCGTGCGTATCCATGTTACACAGTTTGTGCGAACATAAGCTGGTTAGACCATAGAAATATTAGAGACACTATATATTTATGATGTTCTATGAACTGTCACTCAGGGGCATATGGAAGAAAGCATTATTAAGGGGGCAGTATAAAGGCATCATCCGGCTGGGTTTTTAATTTTTTTAATAATAATTAAGAGAGAGAGACAAAGTCCATAAGATAATATAGAGAGAGAGTAGTAAAATTGAGACGGGGACAGGAAAAACGGTGATACGGTGTGTATGCGACGGAGAAACGGGGTACAAATTAGGTCGTGCCGAGATGTTGTGGCAAGGGGATGGGAGGTGGGAGGCAGGGAGGGAGGTGAAGGTAGGGGGAGGAGAATGGGAGGTAAGGGGGGAAGTGAGAGGGCAAGAGGAAGTGAAGTGGGAGGCAGGGGGAGGAGGTGGACGCAGTGGTGGGAGGGAGGGTGGAGAGAAGGACTCCGCAGCCCCCCTCTAATTAAACTTGGAGATCCATGGTTTTTTTTACCCTTCAATATGCTTGAAAGATCTTTATAAGTAGATAGAAAATAGATAGCTGTGAATCTAGTGACACACAATTCGAAAGTGAAAGGCAAAGTATCATTTAATAAAATAAACGCGAAAATCGCGATGGGGGGGAGATAGTGAGCGTGTCCTAACATGATGTGTACTGCAACTGCGTATGCTGCCATATCTTGCGGCCATAAGCAAATGTGTCACCGCTGACGCACAGACTGAAGTTTATAACCGTAGCAACAGAACGCGCCAGGATGAGCTCAGCCGCTCTGCGGCTCTTGTTATTTATTAATTCAAGATATGCATGTGATTTGATGTCTTTTTGTTTAAAGTGGAGAAACCAGAGAATGTTACATTTAGAAGGGTGTTCATGGATTTTTTTTAGGAAAAGGCTGGTGTCAAGATGGTCATGGTACAGGACGGACGATGGCCACGGCTCCTGAAAAGCCCCTCAGAATCATGGGTGATCAGCTGAAAGTCCAGCGGGCACGTGAAATGGTTCTGGACCTTCTTGCCTCTAAAGACATGGTAAGTGGTCAGCAGTTAGACTGCTTCAAAATATGCAGGTATAAATACCAGACAGTGAAACGCATGCATACTTAAAACATGCAGGTGCTCTACCGTGGTGCTTGTCTGAATTATCTCGGAAGTTATCGCAATTATCTCTCTCATGATCTCCCTAATCTGTCTGTATTTATGTATTGCAGGGAGGCGGGTTCGGAGGGGGAGGTGGTGGAGCGGAGGGCGGAGGGGGAGGTGGCGGAGGCGGAGGCGGAGAGTACGGTGCGGGTCCTACGCGGAGAGAAGTCACTGTTCCACAGTTTGCTGTCGGCGTAGTGATTGGAAAGGGAGGAGAAATGATCAAAAAGATACAGGCAGAAAGTGGAGCCCGTTTACAGTTCAAGCAAGGTGGGTACTGATTATGAGTCACACAAATAATCATTTTAATAACATTTAATAACGTTTTTAGCTCATCTGACATAGTCAGATGGCAGCTTGTAGAATCGCATGATCGTCGTCGTCGTCCGGTCCGTGCGTCAACAGTTGGGCACAAATCTTAACCGCTCGACGTACCGGTCACGATATTCGGGACGTGGGGGGTAATCCGAAAAACGATTTGGATGTCGAAGCTGGGGTCAAGGTCAAGAGGTGTAAAAGAAGGGGGAACATTCACTCCTTAACTTAAGGTATAGGGAGAAATGCCAAGAATTGCGGGGCACAAATCTAAACGGCTCGACCTAGGCTGCGTGATAGTCGGTGTATAGGCATCATGTAGGAAAGACCATCACTGTGGGCGAATTGGAGGTCACAGGTCAAAGGTCAATGTGGCACAGGCAGATTTTAGACATTTTCTGAGGACATGGTCTGACGGAGCGATTGAAACTTTTTTGTTTCAGCGCGGTGACCTAAGCATTTTTATGGCTTTATTGAAAGGACCATGAAATATGCTTTCCACTGACATGTGAAGAGTAAGTGTCGGATAACCTTTTGACCCTCAAAGAGGGGTTAAACATTGATTTTGTTGACTTTTAAGCAAAGGACTGAACTGCTTTTGCTATTATTAGAGCCCATACCTGTGTCAATGTGAGGCATACAGTTGCACAGTTTTAATTGCAAAGGCAAATGTTTTGTGAACAAGGTTTACCGCTCCTTAAATCATATGATTTTTTAAGCAGTCTGTCTATAGCACCCTGCGCTGCCTGAAGGCTGAATGATGAATCAGTGAATGCTCGGCATGAGGCAAAAACACAGGCAGCCATGGCTGGCACGCTTCTAATCATTAATTGTTGGCCTGCCAACCTGCAATGCACCTGTTAACTCACAGCTGAGCAAAATTATCGCTTGCCTGAATATACTTACTTGGATTTTAGCCTGTACCTACTGTAGATTTCAGGAACGATGCATCTTTGATTATTGATTACACTTGCACAGCGCATCTCGGCGGCAAACTATAGGCCTAGTTTAAATAAATTTTATTCTCATGTAATTTGTTAAACGAATAAATAATAACTAGTACCATATAATATATACATATTTACTTTTCATCTTGAATCTTAACATATATCATGTAGCTATGGCGGTGCGTATCCATTTACAGTTGTGCGAAACATAAGCTCTTACCAATAGAAATATTAGAGACACTATATATTATGATTTCTATGACTGTTACACTCAGGGGCATAGAAGAAAGCATTATTGAGGGGGCAGTAAAAGCATCATCCTGGGTTTTAATTATTTTTTTTTTATAATTAAGAGAGAGAGAGAGAGAGAGTAGGAAATTGAGACGGGGACAGGAAAACGGTGATACGGTGTGTATGCGAGCGGGAAACGGGGTTACAATTAGGTCGGTGCGAGATGTTTGTGCAAGGGATGGGAGGTGGGAGGCAGGGGGAGGGAGATGGGAGGTAAGGGGGAAGTGAGAGGCAAGAGGAGTGAAGTGGGAGGCAGGGGGAGGGAGGTGGGACGCAGTGGGGAGGGAGTGGGAGAGAAGGACTCCCGCCCCCTCTAATTAAACTTGGAGATCCATGCTCTATGTTGAAATCTTTTATAGATAGATAAAAATAGATAGCTGTGAATCTATGACACAAAATTCGAAGGAAAGGCAAGTATCATTTCATAAAATAAACCAAAATCGCATGGGGGGAGATAGTGAGCGTGTCCTAACAATGATGTGTACGCAACTGCGTATCTGCATATCTGCGCCTAACAAATGTGTCATGCTACCACGACTGAAATTGTACGTTCATAACCGTAGCAACAGACCCCAGATGAGCCCAGACGCTCTGCGGCTCTTGTTATAATTAAGTGTTCATCTTGCTGCTCAGGTCACTATGCTGTTTACTGCAAATGTAGACAAGTATTTTTTTTATAAATGCCATATATATGTAAATAGCATGTATGAGATCTTGTGTGTGTGTTGGTGTTGTATCACGTTGCACACGTGTGCTTGGTGTGTATTTACAGATGATGGTTCGTCGATGAATGGCGAGAGAGTGTGCATGGTGATGGGAAATCCCGAAGCTCTGAACAAAGCAGTAAACATGTTGCATGAGATTATACAGAGCGCTCAGGTATGGTTTTGTCTATCTCATCCATTGACATTGTTCATGTTTACCTTTGCACAGACATGCTATGGTTACCTTGCAAATGCTCTATCACTGTGCAGCCGTGTCGGGAAAGCCTCACATCGTAGATACATACATGCTTGGCTCGCTTGCAGGATAGACAAGGCGGTCCACGCGGCGGTCCAGGAGGTGGGCGAGGCCGTGGTCGCGGGGGCGATCGTTGGGGCGGCAACGACCGGGGTCCCGGCGGCTACGGTGGAAACTTCGGGGGCAGCTACGGCGGCGAACAGGATGAAGTGCGTTACCACGTCCCCGCAAACAAATGTGGGCTTGTCATTGGCAAAGGTGGGTGATACGCACACGCGCATTGTGGAGATGATTGTGATGGCCGCAGGTTCGTCATCGGCAAGGCAGGCGTGAGCTGTGTGTCTTTGAAATAAGTTTGAAAACCCTGCCAGTCCTGATTTCAAAAATTGTGTTTTCAACCGTATAGCTTGTGGTGAAATTTTAAAAAGTTGCCAGTCCCAGACATGCGATATTAAAAACAAAATCCACAGACTCTTCTTCGGCAAGTGGGAAGTTGTGTGAATGCACGTCCACGTGTGATTGTTATCGAGCCGGGCCTGCCAACGATGCAGATCGAGTGGTAATGAGTCGTACCACTTGGTTGACGACCGTCGTCCATTGCTAAACTTCCACCGCTGCGGTTCTGCTTCAGGAGGCGAGACGATAAGAAACATCAACCAGTTGACGGGTTGTCACGTAGAGCTGGACCGGCACCCGCCGCCCAACCCCAACGAGAAGGTGTTCCTGCTTCGCGGCGACCCCGAGCAGATACACCACGCGCAGACGCTCATCGCCGAAAAGTGTAGTCTGCCGCCGCCGGCCGGTCCCGGACAGGGCGCTCCAGGTGCGTAGGCTGTCGCATTGTCAGAGCGCGATGTTCCAGTGAGAGCAGTTTGATCGATCTCCCCCCCCTCTCGCTGCAACGAAACTAAGTCGTGCTTGATAAGCAGATCATTCTGATCGCTGTGTTGTTAGAGCGCAATGTATTAACGAGCGCAGTCTAGTGCACGCTGCAGTGGTGACGCGAAGTAGTGTCGTACTTCATGAGAGCGTTTTATTAAACTGATTACTTGCGTCAGGGGAAAAAATATAATTTATTTTTCGGGGGCTACTTTTCAAGCTCGCGTGCATGAAAATAGCATTCTAAAATTTGGTTTGCATTGAACTCTATGCAAATTTATGGGGGCTCTTTTTGGCATTTCGGGGGCTAAATCGCCCGAGCCCCCATGTATTTTTTTCACTGACCTGCGTAATGAATGCTAACGATTGCATTTGCTAACAGGACCTAATGGACCGGGTGGACCAGGAGGATATGGTGACGGAGGCCCACCTCAGCAAGCGGGTGTGCCGCAGGGTTACGCCCCACAAGGATGGGGCAATGCCTATCAGCAGTGGAACCCGCAGCCTACTGCTCAAGGTAAACAACCAACTGCTCACAGCTGCTGTGTCCTTTCCTAGTCCTAATCTATGTCCAAGACAGTCCTCGCCAAAAGACAAAATCCTTTACTGGACATTCGGTCCAGTAAAAAATAGATTTTTACCAGACCGAATGATATGTTACTCGACCAAAAAAATATTGAAACATTAAAACACATTCACATCTCTGTTGCTTTTCCTTTGTGGACATATCTAACATATATGCTTTCTTGCTCATCACCAGCTATGTCTGTTGACCCGTCCATGATAAAGCTGAAAAAGCTAGCATCGTTTATTTTTTCATCCATTTCGTGACGCGTACAATCAGCAATGCATTCGATAATGCCAGCTTTGTCATTAATGTAGGTTTCACCTATTTCTAGGCCTTTGGCCTTGTCCAATTGTGTGATCCAGGTATAATCAGTGATAGTAATATAAACTTCCCATGATAGTTCACACACACGTCGCATGTCATCATTTTCTTATCTTTTATCATATAACAGCCAATCTCTTCCTATCGCTTTCCCACACCATAGATTAATTTGGTACACGCGTATATAAGATAGCCATAGGCAGGGATATTAGGGTTAGACATAGTGTGTGGTACTCACGTACCCGTAGCCTCTGCGTAATTTGTTGATGTTATGTTACCTGTAACCTGACACACGGTCTGGTAAAGTCAAATTTCTTGTCGGACCCGTGCAAAAATCACAGGTTTTGTCCGACGGTCCGACGCTTTTGGCGAGGACTGCCAAGATGAGGTTTCTGCTGGCCGGTCGGGCCTTCTCCTCTAGCCATCATTCATTGACACTCGGCAGTCTAAACGCACAGCTATAACATAACAAAGCTGTTGTGGCTTTCCTTCCTATCTTGCACCTTTTCCTATTTTGTGTATGTACATAGTTTTAGAAAAAATATCGTAACAAAATGTAGCATGACCCCAGGTGATCCTGTTGTTGGAACTCCCGTCGGGGGAAGCGTGGTTGACTGTGTGCTTGCACTTGTTCCTTCACATGATTACCTTAGGTTAGGTACCTTATTAGGTTGCTGCAGCGACTACTACTACCTAAGGAGTTACATGTCTGGTCACTGATAGGCAGGACCAAGGCCACCAAACCTGGGTGTAATGTGGGCTACACTATTTTCTCTTCCAGGCAATGGGCAAGACCCGAATGCACAGGGATGGCAGCAGTACTATGCTCAGTATGATAGCGCACAGGGACCAAGGACGTCGCAAGCAGGTAATTGGGGAGAATTTGCCTGTCATGTGCGTACCTCGTTGTGTATCGTGCGTAGGCGGCAAATGGTGCCTCATATGTTTGTCTGTGAAAAAATTCAGCTCCATGCCATTGTGTGTGTCTTGGTGAAAGGTGGTGGTGTTACAATAAACAGCAATGATTATGGTACTAAAATTTTTCAACAAGAAGGGATGAAAAAAAGGAATGTACTAAATTGATAGTTTTTTGAAAAACATAAATTTGAATCGAAATGAAGAAGTGATAGGTGGCCATTTTTATCGCGAATGATCTCTATTGTGTTTCAGCTACGCACGAACCCGACATGTGTTCTTATGCCTGCCTTATCATGTTGCTTGCATTTCTTATTTATTTAGGACGTACACGATAGTTCAACCGCAGAATGACACAGACTTGTATGACGTGTGTGCATGCAAACGAGTTTTCCAGAGGTGTGCATTCCGGGGACTGGGCGTGGATCTGATCGAGTCTCGTCTCGTGTATGTGAAACTGCTTTCATTCGACGCTCACATTTCTGTTGCAGATGTTGGGAGTCGTGCTCCCGCTCAGGGTCAGCAAGCACAGCCGGACTATACTCTCGCATGGGCCGAATATTTCAAGAAACAGCAAGGTATTACGATATTCGCCCCCCCTCTACGTACAGCTTACTCAAGGCAGCACCTCACCTGTAACCAATGTAATGCAACTCCCCTTAAAGATCCCGCCCATCCACCCACGGGCTAGATGGGCCAGACCTCGCGTCCGCCAAAATCCCTGCCGAAATTGCACGGGTCGTCACCCTACGATAGAACTACACAGCACTTTCCGTTGCGCCCGGAGCGTGGTACGGTGATGTTGACGTCGAGGTCTGTTTCCATGGTTACAGAGGCGGCGCGAGGCGCTGGGTCTGCACAGGTTGGCGGTGCACAGGACTACAGCCAGGCGTGGAATGAGTTCTTCAAAGCCCAATGTGGGACTCGTCAGTCTTAACCGGATTTGACCATATTAAGTTCATAATTATCTTCTAGTGGACGCAAAGAAAGCATAAACCCGGTGACGAGCGGAATGGGCTTGGATTCTTACTGAAGACCCCCCTATACCGATTGTCTAAAGGATCTTGCTCAGTCTAGGCTGCCCAAATCACTTTTTTTTATCCAATTCAAATTCAATTTCAAATTCAATTTTAATCCACATTCGTGCCTACTGCACGCCTTTGAATCCATCATGTGTGGTTTTCCCCAAACTGGGCATTAGCACCGTTGTCTAATTTTTCTTCAGACTCAGAAGAAAGTCTCAGAAGTAGTCTTGTTTGATCTGTCTAACAAGTAAACGTTTACTTATGACAGTTGCAGTAGACAGATGTACAAAGGTGTACTGTAAGAATTTTGTAGGTGTGCAAAGTAGTACTCTAGTGGCTATTTGCCACTTGATCATTCTCACCACGTTATCAGAAATTGTAAACTTGTCGGTAATAATTAATGGTAAGGTGCATGCCATGAAAACGAAGATTGAAGTTGTCCGTTTCTTTGTGCGTGGGTAAGGCAAAGAACAAGTAATTACGTGTGCAAGGCATTCCTCCACTTGGAGTAAGGTGTTGCCTGATACCAGCACCCGACGTTCTGACGTCCGGCTTTGGAGTTTCCCGAATAACCCGAGGCTGGGTTTCGCAGGGCATCACTCTCACGTCTTTTTGCGTTGCAGGCCAGCAAGCGCAGAACCCTTCGGCAGCAGGTCAGCAGCAGCCGGCCGCGCCGCAGCAGCAACAGCAACAGCAGCAGGCGGGCCAGCCCGACTACAGCGCCGCGTGGGCCGAGTACTACCGGCAGCAAGGCTACTACGGCGCCCAGCAGGTAGGACGGGCCGAACGCCCCTCATTCGTTTCGCACTAACCTGTCTTCTTTTGTGGTTCCCAGCTGCGATCACCGATGCCGCGTCCCCGAGGGGGAGGGGGGTCGGCGGACGCGTCACGTGCGTCGTCGACGGGATGCGTCCATGTTGTAGGCTTTGGTTGTCTCGTCGTGTGAAGTGTGGGGCGTGGACAGACAGGTGGTGTGTTAATGTGGTGCGCGCTGTTTGTTCCAGGGGTAGAGCATGTAGGCGCACGTGCGGCTGCCTGACCCTGCGGCGGGATACCCCTGTACAGTGGTGTGACCTGGTGGCGCGTAGGCGGGAGCATTGATGGCCTCGTACGCCAGGCTGCCCGGTAGTAGGTAAAAAACAGGTGCTTGTGCTGATTTATCACGACTGATTTATCTTTGCAGAGCCTGATGACCGGCATTATGGTAGGTGATGTGTCAAACTAACCACGTACATTCTCTATTTCTTTGCAGGTGACCAAGGCATTCTAGTACAGATTTAGGGTCACACGGAACAATTAACGTCGTGACTTCGATTCTCTCCCTTGCCTGTGTTGTTAAATTGGCAAATAGATGCGCCTAGTGTAATTAAATCAAGTCGTGCGGCTAAGGAAAATCGTTAAATGTGTTTATCATACTAATACCCAGTCTGATAAAAATTGTGTGTTCTTTTTGTTTTTCCATTGTATAGGCGGCACCACAGTAAGATGATCATGAATCTTGTCGAAGATATCTGCGGCGATTGTACCGATGCGTTCTACCTTAGCAAAACCCTTATAATATGCTGACATTTCAGCATTCTGGCAGCCATCAAAATCCACACCGAAAAGTGTTTAAGCTATCTGATTGGGATAAGTAGTCAGTCAGCAAGGTAGTGGTGCCAGAGAAGTAAGTGTAGCTGCAAGGTTAAGCCAGTTTCTTAGTTGTAGTGAAGAGACGCAACTGGCCATCCGTGGATGGGGGGGCAGGGAAACATTATGACGTGGAGTTAAATGAATAGAAGCATCGTGGGATCAGAGGATAGTTATTTGTGTGTAAGATGGCGGTGTGACAGGGTTAGTGTTCACCCAGCCAGAGATTCGTCTCCATTTAAGTATAGTTATTGTTAAGTGGTGTGGAAAACTAAACTGCAATGTCACTGATTTTTTTTTAATGTTTATGCATATGTAACAAATTACATTGACCATGGGGTTTGCCTATAAAATTGATACTGTACAGATTTTCCTGTCTAATAGTAAATACGAGTCCAGACTATTATGAACCATGACGTGTCATTTTATGAATATGGAAGAGTTTCATTGTTTTTTATGTTGAATATGGTAATTAATATGATAAGAAATATGCTTTTATCGCTAAGTATGTGTGTGCCTCTTCCAGTTTATCACCCACTGCACACGTATTATAGTGTTTGTTGGTGTTATCTACGCTATTCACTACAACAATGTATGATCCATCTTATGTACTATTTGCTGTCGACGGTGTTATTAAAATTAATGGTGTTTACTAGTAAACTTTGTAGAGAGGTGTCGTATTTCTGTAGGTGTTAGTTTGAAATACTGCACAGTCGTTGAGTGGCTGGATTGCGTGAGCCCGTTGAGCAGTACCTGGCACACTGCGGACAATTGCTGCGCTGCCGAGCTGTCATTAGTCGGAACGACTAGGTGACAACACAGAATAAGATCAGTGGGAGCTGTAAGGTGCCACCCCTCTTTTTGAGACGATTTTACTTAAGTAGAGTAAAATTAATAGCAACTAAATTTGTATTGACAGCGAGAATGATTATTTACTTATATTACCCCTAACCCATCAGGCTCCTGCTGTCAGTGAGTGTACGTGAAAGATTTTTGTGATTGCATTGCAATTGTGCAAACAATTCGCGGGCTTGTATGAAAGCATAGGTTCAAAGAACCCCTCACTCACCTAGATTAATTAAGAATTTACGTATATATAATGTAACACCCATCGGCACTGTATTGTTAAGTAATTGCACACTTCAGTGATCCCTGTTGTGAAATAAACGTGACCACTGTGAAATGCTTGCTTTTCTTCATCATTGGTTTTGTGCATTGTCTTTTGCTTGATAATCTCAGCACCTCTCTTTCAGTGTCAACCACACCTTGGCAAGACTGGAAATGATGCTTGATATTTCGATGCTTGATTCACAATTTGAATATTGATGATATTAATTCAATTGACGACAATTTGCTTGGTGAAGAGTTGATATGCATAACATTGCTGTGCATGGGGGTGCACGCGGTATTTGAATACAGCTTTGCTTCCTCGTTGCTTGTTCAATGCCGATCCCCAACCTACCCACTTTCATTTATGGACAGGGAGATACCTGGGGGAGGGGGGGTGTAGAATGGCAGGATACGAACCACACACTGGCCATAGACTAGCTGTAATTACGTATATGTATATATTGTTTATGGTTCCCTCATTGTTTTAGATGGTTTATTTTTTTATTGCTCATACTATTACATCAGCCCCAATTAGTCACTAGCAGCTAGTTTGTAAATTTGAAACACTCTAAATGATTGATTGATTGATTGATTGATTGATTGATTGATTATTTGACTAAGGACATGCCCTCCCAGTCCCAAGTCCTCTATTCAATTGACACTGGTGAACAATATTTGGCATGCTTCGATTTGTCTTGCCAATCTATTTATCGTCATGATTGGTTCGTTCTTCTGTTGATATTTTCTAGGACATTGACGACTGAGCTTGCAGGTGAGAAGTAAGATTTGTTATTCAGTTCATGACATTTGTGGGGGACGTTTATGTGAATCTTTAACACGCAAGTAGAGAGAAATTCATAGTGGCCACACTATTGTAAACAGTTGCCGTTGTTTTTCCGCCCACATCCACGATATTTTCATCAGACTACAGGCAGGGTGACACCGTCTATAGTATTGATAGCTTGTGATTGTTGGGATTTGATTGTGTGTTTTATGGTCATTGAGGTCACCGCATATGGATCTGTCATTGATTGGTTCCCTGCGTATCTTGACGAGTTGATTAGATGAAGCATTTGATTTCTCCCGTGATGTAATGCAATTTTTGTGCATACGTGCCTCTGCTGCCACTTGTTTTAAGAATAGGTTATTTTATGTAGTCACGCTAGATGACTTGTGACTTGGACAGTGCTGTCAACCTCCATGGACTGATACATGTGTTGTGGGAGGGGGGAATTAACAAGCTGTTACTGCAATCGTTACTTCCTGTGTGCAATTCGTTTGTTCACAGATTCACGAATGCTTTCTGTGTTTTCACAATTGTAGCACAATTTTCGTTGCTTTGAACATGTTGTTGACTAGGTTCAGTCGTGATGGTGTTGGTTTGCCTTGTGTTGTTCTGTGTGCCATGCTGTCTTTGCACATTTGCAGGTCCCCACTCTTGGGAAGTTGAAATGTGAGTATCAATGCTAAATGATGTTTGCTCAGCAGTCGGTATCTTCAAGCTTCACATGAAGATATTGTCAATACATATGGGAGTGGGTGTTCTGCATAGTGTTATCATAATTCATTGATACTTGAAACATTTTTTTGATTCAGTTTCATTTTTTCAACTATGTTTTGCAAATGATTTTGTGATTTTAACCCGTTTTTGTGTGTCCTACAATACTCTGCAATGAATTGCATGTATTTATTTTCTCGTAAGTTTATACATGAACATGTATATGTATGGATATAATATATATATATACATATGCATATATGTATGTGTATATTTGTATATTATGCATTTAGGAAATCATGGATCAGTAATTGATGAACTGAAATTAATTGGGGGTGTGGTGAGATTTTGTTTTTAGACTGTCTTTGCAAACTCGAGATATTGTTCGTAAGGAGGTGGTCTTTACGGAAATATCACACTATCTATTAACCCGTTTGTGATTTACCATATTTCGCTATGATAATGTGCATTGGTCAAGGCTCTTCTGTTTGCAATTCGTTGCACTTCAACTACGTGATTCTACCCACGCGTTTGTTAACACGACAGCTTATGTGTTGCTGACTGAATAACGGGCACTTGTGTTTTACATGGACAGCTGACAATGCTCGAGCATGTAACATTTGTTGCCGTGTAACATTCCCTAAAGATAGTTACATGAGCGACTGTTTGTTATTTGCTGTGAATTAAGGCCACTGTAATTTGCCATTTGTTGTTGTTTTCTGACAATGGACGCCATGTTGGGATTTAAAGGAGGACGTGGGTGGGGGTTACTATGGCAAGTAATATTGAAATGTGGCTTATTTATTTTCAAGAAGATGCTTGTGGTGTTTTGGTTCCGTGCTTATATTTTATGTTGAACCTTGATGGTCTCGCTCTACTCGAATACTCGCTTGTATCATTCTGATTTGAGCTCAGCACCATTAAACCCTTGTTTGCATTATTAGTAGAGCCGAAGGGTAGGGGTTTTTTGCTAGTGATAATGCTGTCTATTGAAGATAGAACATTGAATGGTGAGTAAAACACCCGAGGCCATACTTTAGCTATATGTTTTGATGTGCATCTGAATCGGGTCGTGATACCATGCCAAACTTCGTTGTCCCGAGTTGCGCTGGAGTGCATTCGCGTCCCGTCCGAAGCTGGAAACTCGGGTGAGTTTTATCACACGAACACACGTCATAGATTTGTTTCGTTGTCGGCCTGCAGCCGTTGTTGTCTGAAATAAAGCGATTTATCCACGTGAACGTAAATCACGAGTTTGTGTTTTCACGAAATCAACTTTCCGGAGCGATGCAGGATTGCGCATCTCAGCGGCCCAACTTGTGTACAGCCTATAGATACCCATACATCGTACCTTATAGCCAAATGTGTATTAGTTTGGCCAATATCACTGCTGGTTACATTACAAACGAGCACTCTGAGAGCACAGACCTCCGCCAAGGCAGCTGAATTCTCTCACTGAACAATTTTATTAATTAATTAATTGGATCTGGATCACCACCAAAATGTAATCAATTCTAAGTTACCCCATTTCTGACCTATCCTGAAAATTTTATTAATTAATTGTATCCAGATCACCACCGAAATCTAATGAATTCTAAGTTAGCCCATTTCTGACCTATCTTGAAAATGTTATGACAATCCGTCCATAACTTTTCCAGTTAGGCTGTACACATTACAAACAACCCCACAAACCAACTAACACACGCGGGTGAAAACATAACCTCCTGCCAACCCCTTGGTGGAGGTGACAAGACTTGAAATGGGTTGTTGATATGTATGGACGTATCATTTACGTGCCGTAAATGTCATCCAGGAGTCGAGCGATGACATAAACATTTGTGCGGCCCAGATGTTTTGGATGCCAGATGAAACGGAGGTGTCAGCGGTGTAACCACGGCCACGGACTAAACATGGAAATAGAGTAAAACACACGTACTAATCACGGACGCACGTGGACAGCCCTGACAAAAAGTTCCTTATCACGAGCGTCCATGTTTACGAAATCACTGCATGATGATAGCATTGCCATGGTTCGCACAGTCCTTGAAAAGTCCTTGAATTTGAGGAATCCTTGAAAAGTACTTGAATTTGAGGAATCCTTGAAAAGTACTTGAATTTAGTAAATGTTGATTTTGTGCTTGAAAAGTCCTTAAATTTCATGAAAATGTCCTTGAATTTTTAGAAAGAATCCTTGCCTCTAATAAAAAGAAATTTTGTACCATCAATAATGTGAATTAACCTCAATAAAAATTGAGTTAAATGAGCTTAAAAAGCCATAGACACGATAGACAGTTAAATGATGATCACAAATTACAGTAAGTCAGTAAAATCAGACAGTAAATCAAGGAATGTTGTAGAAGTAACAGTGTTTAGAAGGGTTTATTAATGTGATCCAGGTAAGTTTTAGAGGTGACAGTGATTAAGAATGGTTATTAAATTAATCCAGGTATGTTTTGTTCTGTGTGAATTCCGATAAAAATTTCCTTGAAAAGTCCTTGAAAAAAATTTCAGTCCTGTATGAACCATGATTGCGTACGGCCGAGCATGCGTGCGGAAACTTCCGGTGCACTAGCTATAAATCTGTATCACACCTGCTTCGCCGGCAGCGGTTTGAAACTGTAAACAACTGATTTTTGGACTGCGGATTTCAATTAGACATTTCTTAGTAACCAGCAGTGCTATTGGACAAACTAATACGCGTTTGGCTATAAGGTAATGTACTTATTAACTACACAAGGTGCCAGTTACTCTAGCATTCGTCAACATTGCATAATCAATGGACCTATTATTCCTTTAAATGATATGAGTCATAGTCTGCACGTCTTCACACACCAACGCTGGCAGTGGTTAGCATTCTTTCGTTAATATTTTGTTGTGCAGTCTTAAAAAAAGTACGGTATTTCGCAACAGCGCACGCGACTTGCAAGTTTTTAGTAGTAAACCACGACCCGTGTTACACGAACAGCGCCAACACTATAGAAACGACTAGAAAGAAGAGTGCCAATCCGCACACGCGGCGTTGTCCTGTGGTCAAGGTCACTCGGAATCAATAGGGTTCTACCGCCCCATAAGATGCACCGGTGGACCAAGTTTGAAGTTTCTACCTCTTACGATTGCAAAGATATTGAGCGGACGCACGCACGCACGGACGCACACACCAAAAACAATATCTCTCCGGTACACTCCGTGCGGAGGATAATTAACTTGCGAGTATTTTTATACCATCCGAAACCATCACTATATTCTATAGAAAATAGTTGTATTCTCTTATTAATTATAATATTATAAATTTTCTATTCAATGTGCACAAAATTTATAAATAAATAATAATCCGGTAACCAATTGCAACCATTCTCATTCATTAGGCTAACACCATACTACAAGTTGCATACATACAATTGATCAGGGACGCAAACCTATAAATTTGGGGGGGGGTATTCCAGTACGATAGTCGACTCAACTCAAATAATTACGCTTTGTGCTTGGAGGTTGAACGCGATCTAAATAAACGTCGTGTACCTCGCAGGATAGCCTCCAAAATTAATGCTTTTCACGATGAAGTTATTTTTAGAACATTGTAATAAAACATTGCGAACAGCGGTGCGACTAGCGCGCTGGCTCTGCAGCTTCACAGCGCATTGTTTTTCGGACAGCGCTAGTCAACAATGGCTTCTAAGATATAATGCCTTCTAATTTTTCAAGTGTGTGCAGCCCCCGGCAGCAGTCGAGTGCATCTCCTCCTAGTTTTCGAACAAATAAAAAATACTTTTAGAGCATACCAGACTACTCTACATCATGAGCGATATTACAGATGCAAGCCCGGTGCGTGCGACGGAGGATAAAGCGGGTCAGAGTCCAGTATGTGCGAAGAACGGCATGTGTTGGAAAATTGACAATTCCCCACGAGCGAAGATGCCGCGTTCTCCGTTTAAGAGAATGAAAAGGGGTTCTCCGTTCAAAGTCGGAGCTCCTAGATGCGGCGCACTTCCACCATTAGACGTCGAAAAGCAGCGGCAATTAATGCGCGGACAATATGAATTTAAAGAGCAGCGAGTCGAGAGAAATCGCGCACAACTGCTCATGGAGAAGACCGTGTTGTTAGCACTGCAGCATTTCGAAGATGACTTCATCATGCAAAACGTTAAAGAGATGGGTGAGATCCAGAAAGAAATCCTGCAAGAAGAAATAGCTTTCACGCAAGAGACGGCAGCACATAGAAGGCGAGCACTGTTGGAAGCCAAGCAGGAAGGCCTATTGATCGCGCACCACTACGGGAATGAAATTTTTCGAGAAAACCGCCAGTCACGTGTCGGCCAAGCGAAGAAGATGTGTCAGAGGCAGCTCAGAGCAAGCAAAGCTCGCGAACGTGTGCAGTCGGCGAAGACAGACCGCATAGCCGACAAGCTCAGCAGAATAGCTCTGGCAAAAGAACAACGCGAGAAAAAATGCGAGATCATCCGCGTCAAGGCTGACGCACGTCTCCGCGAGGCAGAAGAAAGGCGCATGAAGCAGCAGCAAGAGAAATTGGAGAAGCTGAAAGAGCACAATAAGCATCTGTTGGAAGTGCGGAGACGCAAGGCACAAGTTTCTGCCTCCGAGCCTTCCGTGGACGATGCAATGAGCGAGTGACCAATGAGCCGTAATGTGACTAACCTGCGCCTCGATTGCATCTTATGTCAAACGTCGTCGAGAAAAAGCCCTTTAACCTATGTTAACTTTGTAACTGTTACACACGTATATAAGATGTGCAGATATATATTATAGAGAGGTATTGTCATTTGCATAACGTAGCATTTTGCACATTTTAGCTATGTACACACTAAGGCAAGTGGCAGACTGCTGAATGTAAAAATTTTCATAACAATTTTACAAGAAGCGAAATTGTGTACACATTGTCATTGTATGTTGGATTGCTAGACACTGATGAATTGCAATATTTATTTTTTAATGTGTACGATTTCATATGCAATACTACAGTGTAACTGATTTGTGAAAACTTGTATTATATTATATGTAAGCAAGTGACGCGCCTTGTAGTAATATCTGAATATTCGAATATTTGCAAGTGCAAGAAACATTGAATAACCACAATACAAAACGTATTTGAATAGACCAGAACTGAGCGTTATATATTTGTATATTTTAACATACTTTGAATACTCTCAGATGCCCGAACGTACATCGATTGTAACAAATCGTAAAGCATATATGCTGTCATCTATGTTTCACGAACACACGATCAGGGACAAGTTACGGGCGGGTTGTTCTTACAGCGCAGCTAAACGCTATCAATGTTAACCACATGGAGCGGTTTTGCGACACCTATAGTATAAGAATACTACACCAGTGATGTGCTAATACAGGCCACAGTTTATAACACGCTCGTGACCTAATTACTTGACGAACATTCGCGTTTCACAGCCGAGCACCTATAATCGCGACTGCCATGTGTCGCGAATGTTTCTTGTCCGCGGCGTAGTTCGGTCTGTAGTCGCGTGTATAAACATAACGCGGCGCGACGTTACACGTAACGAGCTAGGCTGCACGCGACGGGGACCTGCGACATTCTTGCGAGCGCGCTCGTCTCTGTGGCTGTCAGCGCCCCCGTACATTTACGGAGTTCAAGTCTATTTATTCGGTGATTAAAAATTAATTCGACTAATATGCTAATGGTTGACTTGATTACGTCGCGCCACCTGTTAGTATGGGCGGCATGTTTCCAGCAGGCATGTTTCGCTGTATACACATGTATACCCACTAACAAAGCCAGAAGCTGAATATATGATGCACATTTAATTGGGTAGACGGCAGATGCGTATGATTTCATTGCAAATCTGTAAATATGCATGCCATCAAGAGTACATAATAGAGATCTCTATTATGTACTCTTATGCCATATATCAACCTATGGCAAGTTTCCCAATATAGACAATTTCATTTAGCATTACTTGCTCAACTGCAAGGCCGCTATATGGAAAAAAAGAATAAGGATACCACGCTAAAAATCGACAATCATGAAATATATCAAGGCTATTAAACGCATCATAAACAGACAGTTATAAAACTAGTCACCAGCGTATAAATCAAATCTTTAAAATCTCAATTTTAACCTACTTCTACATAGTATAACAATATTTTGTACGTATAAAACTACTTCCTGCTACTTTGTATAACACTACATTATATACCACTGATGATTCCTGACAGTGCTAATCTTACTGCCAACTAAAAATTGCTCTTACTCTAATCCAAACAAAATACAACGTATTTACGTATTCGGGTAGCCGTTTGAGCACCATACGACGATACATACGATCTAAATGTAAATTTACTGCCTGCTGATAAAAACCATCAATAGCTTCTATACGTTCCATTCTATGTTATTTCATTCAAATCTCCTGTTTATGGAAGACTTCGGTGAAACGCGCCAAGCTATGCGAAGCTGTAGGACGTACACTGAGGCCACCAGGATGGCTGCACAATGCCAACGCCGTCAACTCTCAGATCGGCAGCGTCTACGTCACCGTGATCACAGTCACCGTCACTCAGGTACGCTTTCCCGCCTGCGTACCCTGCCCCCACGGTAGCCTCCGCACCCAGCTGCGTGAGGTCATCCGCTGACATGATCAGCTCACCGCCGACATCGTCTCCGTGCGTCGGCATCAGCGGCTGCAGAGGCACGCTTATGTAGCCGTCGACAATCGCCTCGACTTTGACCTTTGACTCGGACAAGGTCACGTCGTTGTGCAGCACGCCGCTCCAGTCGAACGAATCCTCGAATCTTTCATCCGGGATGATGCCGGACAAGCAAGGTGTGAAGCTGTCACAGGATATTTTATCATTGGGAGGGGACACCTCATCCCCTGATCTGTTGGTTGGGGCAGAAGGGCTAGTTCCATTTGAGGCAGCGATTCGTTTAATAGCGAGAGGCTGGGACGCGTTGTCTACCTTCCTCTTGTGTGCAGCAGCAGAACAACGATTGCCTTTGCCACGAGTTGTACATTTTTTAACTTCAGGCGGGGATAGATTTTCTATTCCCCACGACAGCTTCCTATTTAACTCGGGAGGAGGAGAAACCAGACGAGATTCGGTGTCACCAAAAAGGTCTCCATCGAGTACGGTGGGAGGAGAGAGGTTACCGCTGTCACATGAAAGCTTCTTGTTCAGTACAAGAGGGGGCGACGGGCTATTTCTATCCCATGGAAGCCTTGTGTTGAGATATGGTGAGAATCCATACAGGTATGCCTCTTCGTAATCCACGTGGGTCCCGTATTGTTTTTGAAATCGGGCTGAGTGGCTGAAGGAATCGTTTGCGCCCTTTTTTACGCTTTCCATAATTGGGCTGGCGCTCTTTTTCCTGCGTATCACGCCATTCTCGAGTACGTCCACGAACTGAGGGTTGAGTGTCCAGTAGCCACCTTTGCCAGGTCGGTTGTTCTCTCGCGGATAGCGGATGAAACAGCGATTCAGTGACAGGGTGTGACGCACAGAATTCTACAGAAAGAAAAGAATGCGTGCTCAATATTATTTTTTTTAAACAGCAGAAAATGCATTTTGCCGCGCGCTGGGTGCAACGATGCGAGATAATACGTGCGTTGATTGACTCACCTGCCACGTAGGATCAGCTGTCTTGTAGTAGATGAAGTTATCCATGATGAACTGATAGATTTCGGCGAGAAGGAGCTTCTGCTTGCCGACGCCCTGCGCAGACATTGCCATGAAGAGCAACTGCGCGTACGAGAAGGGAGGCTTCACCGACTTCTTCTTGAAGTCGTGTGTCACGTGCGGCATGGAGACGCGCTCCACGACGGAGAAGTACGGCTGCTCCACCCGCGGTTCCACGGCGGTCTCCTCTGAGGTAACGAAGGTCGTTGTGTCCGGATCATCGACGATTGCGGAAGACTTGCAGGGATTGATATTTGGCACTCCGGCGTCGCTGAAGCTCATGTTGTAAAGCCAGCTGAGGTTTGTGAGGCTGTCGTCCAGACTGGCTACCTCCGTCGTGCCGGCTTCGGTGTGACAGCGGTCTAACGCCGAGTTCGACCTCTTGCATGCGCGTCCGTATTCTGGAAGCATGCTAATAGTACAGAGAAACGTTGGTAAGATAAGACAAATTGTGTGTAAATAAAAAATACGTAAACGCACATGCTTTGGTTAGAGAATACGATAACGTAAAATATTTGAGACTCGCAAATTAAAAACTACGTATCTCAACCTATCCGCCTGCCTGCATGCCTCCTGCCAGCCTAAACCTGCCCTGCCTTGTTAAGTCTCTCTCATCTTCTCTCTCTCTCTCTCTCCTCTCGCGTCTCTCTTCTCTCATCTCTCTACTCTCTCCTCTCTCTTCTCTTCTCTCTCTCTCTCTCTCTCTCGGCTCTCTCCTCCTCTCTCTCTTCTCTCATCTCTCTCTCTCTCTCCTCTCTCTCTCTCTCTCTCTCTCTCTCTCTCTCCTCTCTCCTCTCCCTCTCTGCTCTCTCTCTCTCTGCTCTCTCTCTCTCTCTCGTCTTCTCTTCTCTCTCTCTCTCTCTCTCTCTCTCCTTCTCTCTCTCTCTCTCTCTCTCTCCTCTCTCTCTCTCTCGCTCTCTCTCTCCTCTCTCTCTCTCCCTCTCTCTCCTCTTCTCTCCTCCTCTCTCTCTCTCTCTCTTCTCTCTTCCTCTCTCTCGTCTCTCTTCTCTCCTCTCTCTCATCTCGCTCTCTCTCTCTCTCTCTCTCTCTCTCTCTCTCGTCTCTGCTCTCTCCTCTCTCCTCTCTCTCTCTCTCTCTCTCTCTCTCTCTCTCTCTCTCTTCTCTTCTCTCTCGTCTTCTCTCTCTCCTCTTCTCCCTCTCTCTCTCTCTCTCTCTCTCTCTCTCTCTCTCTCTCTCTCTCTCTTCTCTCTCTCTCTCTCTCTCTTCTCTCTCTCTCTCTCTCTCTCTCTCTCTCTCGCTCTCATCCTCCCCTCTCTGTTCTCTCTCTTCCTCTCTCTCTCTCTCTCTCTTCTCTCTCTCTCTCTCTCTCTCTCTCTCTCTCTCTCTCTCTCTCTCTCCCTTCTCTCTCTCTCTCTCTCTCTCTCTCTCTCTCTCTCTCTCTCTCTCTCTCTCTCTCTCTCTCTCTCTCTCTCTCTCTCTCTCTCTCTAACTTTCTACTCTCGCTCTGTAGTGTATAATGTATCACTACATGGGTTATTCGCAATAGTTATTTATTTCATTCATCATAACTAAATTAGAAGATAAATCACAAATAATTAAAAATCTAATAAAGCGTTGCGATTCCTTTCAGCTTACACTATAAAATGCGTAAAGCACTGTATAATATAATCGTAAGGCTATAACGCGAAACGACACCGCCTCGTCAGGTTACACGCAGACCATTATAGCAGGCAAGGCAACGACATCAACGGCTCCTCCATTATTCACAAGCACGCGCCGCTCAAATATTTATAACTGACTCCGCTGTTTATAGCTTTTTGTCTTCATTAATGGGATATAGCGGTTAGCTCGCACCTGTTTGCTGACGCAGGCCGGGGGTCTGCCAAATTCTCAGAACAAAATACCGGGGCGAATCCGGGCGATGCGTATGATTGTACCGTTAAGTCAGCACCGCACGCAGGTTTGCGCTTCAAATCGAAACTATATATTATATTTTGTCGTAAGGCAAACTACAATATTCCTGCAATTGTAATCGCCCACCTGTCTCCTTATATATGCGGGAAAATGTACGATACCATCAAGAGCTAGCATATAAAGTAAATACATAACCAGGAGTATATAAAAAAGTGTTTACAATAACTTACTACTACACTACTTGCTTTTATAAATATACGCAACAGTTCGTGGGCGCTTGATACGATGATGCATACGGGAAGAAATGAATACAAGCAACACTGCCGTAAAGTGAATACGTAAGTTTACCCCCGATGTTCTTCGTGAAAGCCCCGTATTTATATTAATTATTATTGAAAGCGCGAGATTTTTGCCAACACTGTTTAATCAGCTCTCCATACTATGTATCATTTCAGTTCAACCTTTAATTAAGTCCACTTCATTACGGCGGCTATGAAATGTTATGCGTATAGTATATTAGTTTAATTGTTGTTAGTTATTATCTGAAAAATCACCTCATAATCACAAACTAAACCATACACACCCGAGCGAACCATATGCGCATACAAATCCTACTTACTACTAGTACTATCCCCTACTTCCTACCCCCTATGAAATACACAAGTAATATAAATACATATAGTGACATACTAATACTTAGTAATAGTAATACTAATAAGAAAAATAACAAACTCGAAGCATAATGATAACGGTCAACATATTGTTGATATTTATCATAATAAGCCCTCACAAAACACGGACCGTGCTTAAATTCTTTTTCTTAAAATCATGTTGACAAAAATTGCACGAAATCTGTAACAAAAACACGTTACGTAGGCAACTATATAATGAAACGATGCAATAAATAAACCAGAAAAGGAGTGTCTATTAGCTCTGACACCCATATGTAGACATAATACACTGTACTATAGCAGGAGCACAAATAGCACTTAGGCTAACCTTGCCCCTTGCAATAATCCTAATCGGGTAACCCTTTCTCGTACCTTTCAAGTAGTCTTCAAGACAAACTTCCTATACTGTAGTACGCGTTGACACGACGAAGCCTCGAGTTTTCGTGGAGCACTGACAGACCACCTTCGACTGTCATCGCCATATGAAATCTGAGCTAACTGGCCACCCGCTCACTAATTAATTGGCTTTCCCATGGCAACGCTACATGCATGTGTATACAAATACCACAGCTGGCATTGCTTGACCCGCTAGAACGCCTTCCACGATCGCGCAAGTGCTCCGTTCCCAGGTACGACATCGGCTGTCAATGCAAGCGACTCGAGTTAGATTGGTTTCTGGGCGCGAACTACAGTTTTTGCAAATATTGAAATTAGTTACGGCCGTTAATGTGGCAAAAAGCGTACTAAATCAAAACACCGCGCGTGTCCGCGTGCGCGCGTGTTTGTGCGGCGTGTGCGTGTGACATGTGTGCGTGTGTGTCAAGTGTGTGTGTGATGTGTGTGTGCGCGCGCAAGCATTGGTGTGTGTGTGTGTGCGCGCGCGCGTGGATGTGTGTTTAGGTTAAAACTGAGAAATGTTATATTGAGAAGAAAAAAGGTCAATCTTCCTCGTATTTTCGTTGTTGTTCGGGGGCAGTGTTTGGAAGAGAGATGCATGTGCGAACTACAGCTGCACACATTCTACATTACGAAACACGCAGACGCACGCACACGCGAGCACATGTACACGCGTGTTCACAAATATGCACACACGCGCGCGCACGACGCACGTGTCGTTGACAAATGTTACAGCAACAGGGAGTGTATAACACAGAGTCTATAAGTTATATATAATAATATAATATATAATGTTTATATATAATTAGTATATATAATATATATACCTATATAATATATATATAGTATATGCTTATAGTTATAGTATCAGGAGTAAGATAATATAGGAACCTATATTATCTTTCTCCTGATAGTATCAATAGTACAATATATAATACACTATACACTTATCAATAATATTACCCGATAGATGGCGCGATATGGCTGTACCAAGAAATAAACAAGCTATGCATGTTTGGTGTTTATCCGGACCGTATCAAGAGCTTAGTAAATGAGTCTGGAAATCTGGAAATCCGAAATTCAACAGAGGTACTTCTACTTCTACTTCTACTTCTATACTGGACAGTCCGTAAGGAATAAACGTCCAGGGCTATAGCTAGCCATGGGGTGACATGTGACCTAGCTTGGGTACAGCCAGGTAGTTAGCCTTTTTTTTTAGCCGAATGGCGCTGAGGGTTACAACCAGAGTTTTTTTGCGTCCTCGGTGGTTCTTTTTCGTCCCCATTGGTCTTAGTATTACTATATTTACTAATACTGGAGACGGGACCGCCCTTTCTCCCGTGGTCATCCGAGCCGCGGGAGATTCACAGTCTCCAATGTTGAGAGCCAGGTTTTTACACCTTGAGAAAATTGTTCACTCACTGCCTCGGCCGGGGTTTGAACTCACAGCCTTCAGTGGACAGTATAGCTGATAGGGTCTATGTCCCCCAGGGTACTGCCGGAACGTACCCTGGGTACGGTCCAGTATACCGGAACGTACCCTGGTACTATCTAATATGTCGGACCGTATCTCGCCTACTCCACTAACGAGTCTAGGGAGTCGCCTACGCCTACTACCTAACCCTAACCCTAACCCTAACACTAACCCTAACCCTAACCATATCAGCTAGATAGTTACCAGGGTACGTTCTGGTATACCGGATTGTACCCAGGGTACGTTCCGGCAGTACCCTGGGGGAACATAGACCCTATCAGCGACAGTATACGTGGTACCATTACCAAGGTATAGACACCATGTTTAATGTTATAATGATATCTGTATCATATTTATGTATGTATCTATACTCCAATATTATTTACAGCACAATCATTAATCAAGGAGATATGTTAGAAATATATATCCCAACAAGATTGTCAATGTAATGCGCGAGTGTGGAGAGTGTGACAGTGGGACAGTGGACAGTGAGGCTCATAGGGTCTATGTCCCCCGGGGTACTGCCGGAACGTACCCTGGGTACGGTCCGGTATACCGGAACGTACCCTGGTACTATCTAATATGCCGGACTGTACCTCGCCTACTCCACTAACGAGTCTAGGGAGTCGCCTACGCCTATTCCCTAACCCTAACCCTAACCCTAACCCTAACCCTAACCATATCAGATAGTTACCATGCAGGGTACGTTTCAGTATACCGGACAGTACCCAGGGTACGTTCCGGCAGTACCCTGGGGGACATAGACCCTATGAGCGACAGTGAGTGTGTCTCACACAGATTCATTGCTTGAAACATCAAACAAGTAAAATGGATAGGTTGAAATATGGAATTATGCTAATAGAGAGACTTCTAGTCTTGCTGTGTAATTAATTTATATTTAAAAATGATTACAGGTTCCACTAGCTGACAGTTTTCACGAATCACGATAACTAGTCGCTCAAGTGCAAATGCCTGATCAAACGGGATCAATGTTGCTGCATCGATACTACAGGAACGTTCACCATGCACTCACAAATGCAAAATTGAGAGGCCTTCTGCTACTGATTGCCTGCTCGGCAATAGTGGTGCTTACTTACGCATCTTGGACCTTTCACCTTTTTGGGGAGAAGCAACCTGTTGTTGCTGATATCCAAAAGAGGTCTGTGGAAGAATTAAGGCAAGATTTCATGCCATCAGACAAATGGAGACAGAAGGATCTTCAAATGCACAAATCCAGAAAGAATACTGGAAACGTTAAAAAGGTGATCTAAATAAATCTTAAACCATTCAAGATTATGTGTTAATTTCACGTGTTTTCAGAAACGTTATTTTAGTTTGTAACGTTTGTGATATTTCGAATATCTTGTGAGAGAATATTTCATTTCTAATATTTTTTTCTATGCTGCGTGATGCTTTTTTTCAAATGGGTTGATAATGTGCTGTTTAAATATGGTGCTATTTTGCCAGTCATAAATTCTAAACTGTAATTAATAAAATAGAAATGAAAAGATTTAGGTTTACATCCTTTAAACATGGTTAATGTACTCTTGTCAATGTACACCCGATGATATTCTATTAACTGGTTTGCTTTCCAGCTCCTAATGTCGTTTACCACGGATTTTTACATGTTCTCAGGTAGGTGTGAAGCGGTATAAACCAACGTGGGAATCACTGGATGCTCGACCTCTACCTTCCTGGTATGATGAGGCGAAATTCGGCATATTTTTACACTGGGGCGTATACTCTGTTCCTGCGTATGTCTCAGAATGGTTCTGGTAAGTGTATGTATGTATTATAGTATATTCTGTGACTTTATTGAAAACATTGTTTGCACAGGAAACCAAAGCCTAGTTATAAAGTTTACTAACAAACCCCAAGTGCATTACAAAACTGTTACTATTTCAGACACTACTTCTAGTACATTCATTACTTTAGTTTACTTTCTAGTAATCTCTGTGGTCATAGCTAGCAGAGGGGGTGGGCAAGTGAGACAGTTGCCATCTCAGACCAATGTAGATACTATTACATTGTTAATGTCTAAGTGCCCACAATCAACTGCCAAAAATACAGACTACAGCTGGCTTTCCTTCCCCCTGGTAAAATGACTTGACAAAATTCCTGATCTCTCTTTCCATACTATTACAGGTGAAGAACTTTGTATGAACATGAGCTAGCACTTATAGACACTGTTGTGCCACTTTCAGGTATTACTGGAAAGGACCAAAGCCGTGGAGCAATGTAGAACGTTTCATGCAGCAGAATTACCCACCTGGATTTAGTTATGCTGAATTTGGGCCCAAGTTTACAGCAGAGCTCTTCAACCCTGTTCAGTGGGCCAACATATTCAATGCATCTGGAGCTCAGTAAGTAACTCTCGCTTCCATAGCAGTTATCATAAGCTGTTTTTGTATTTGGACTGTTGTGGCATGAATAAATAGTGACTATTGACTCTTTGGTATATGTACGATTCACGATATGCAGGTATGTGGTGCTAACGAGCAAGCATCACGAAGGATGGACAAACTGGCCCTCCAACTACTCATGGAACTGGAATGCAAAGGACAATGGCCCACACAGAGATTTGGTCGGTAAGCCGTCAGTTCTGCTCTGTGCAATTTCGTTTTGTTTTCTAGATTGAAGCTTATGGCAAAGCACACTTCTGAAGTCTACCTGTGACATTGCTTGTCGTCTTATGTTGTAGGGGAGCTTGCTACCGCTGTTCGCTCACATAGTCACATCCACTTTGGACTTTACTATTCCCTCTTCGAGTGGTTTCATCCACTCTACTTAAAAGATGCTGCGAGCAAATATAAATCTCAAGAATATGTCGAGGTAAATATCGTGTTTAGTTTACTTATAACAGTTCTGGCTCTCTTTCATTGATTGCATGTGTTGTAGTATGCATATCAGTACACATAGGGATAAGCAATGGACACCATAGCTGTGTATGCATATGAATCACCATCGAAAAGTATATCGTCATCTGCTTCTCTGAGCTTTGTTAATAGCAGATAGTCAGTCACTGACAGCAATCACATTTAGCTTTGCTTCTGTTAGTCGGTAAGCTGGCCACAACTTCATGAGATTGTCAACACGTACCGACCAGAGGTAGTGTGGTCCGATGGGTCTCCAGGACCAGTTGACTACTGGAAGAGTAAAGAGTTCCTTGCATGGCTCTACAATGATAGGTACGTAATGTTGAAGCGCTGTCGAGATGAATGAGCTGCACACACTTGGGGTTATGGTTAACAAGCTTACATTTTCTAGCAGTTGTCAGACCGTGTAGTATTTGAAATCAGTCCTTGTGCATTTATTCATGTTCTGTTTTATAGCCCTGTCAAAGACATTGTTGTGACTAACGACAGATGGGGAACTGGAGCGCCATGCAAACATGGTGGTTACTACACCTGCCACGATCGCTATAACCCAGGTGGGTCAGGACATTTCGTTTTGCTTAGCGATAGCTATCGAATCGTTACCATCGGCTTCTGATCAGAAGTAACTTCTTTGGAACCTTTTTACGTAAATATATGTGAATGGTTTTATTGTGTTTAGGCCATCCTCATTGGCATTACCTTTCTCGAGCTTTATATAATTGCTTGTGACCATAGGGAGTTTGCAAAACCACAAATGGGAAAACTGCATGACCATAGACAAACATTCTTGGGGTTACCGCCGGGATGCAAAGCTCGAGGACTACATGACCATTGAAGAGCTTATCGAGAATCTAGCTTCAACAGTGAGGTATCTATCCATTGCACGTAGCTTAACTTCTACATCCTAACAATGGTCATATTCTAAATATGATATCAGAATCACATCCCCTCTGATTGTAGTTCATTAGAATAAGAAGTTTCTGACTGATTTGAAATGAGCACAACTGAACTGTATGATTATCATCACACTTTACTCTATAAAACAAACTATCAAAGGTATGTTGCGACTATATTTATAATATTAAGAGCGTATTAAGAAGGCTTCTTAATACGCTCTTGATAATATATTCTTTATTCCGTGTTCAACATTTTGTGTATATTGTTTGCAGTGAAAGATTTAATTGCTGTTTGCATTTTATCGGTGTAGTATTATTGTATGTATATCAATTTTAGTTGTGGCGGAAACTTATTGATGAATGTTGGACCGACACATGATGGACGAATCATGCCAGTATTTGAGGAGAGATTGCGTCAGATGGGTCAGTGGTTAAACGTTAATGGGGATGCCATCTACAAGACAAAACCGTGGACATACCAGAATGACACCGTCACAACAGGAGTTTGGTGAGTTGTAGTCATGTGCAGTGCATTTTTTTTCATAATGAATTTTATTTCCAAAAGTATATATATATTGTACAATTTATTTTACACAATATTAACAATAGGGTATGTGCAGTGCGGTTGTTACTAATTATTTTATGCACAACGAATTGCGCAAAATTGTAAAAAAAAATTCTTCTGAGGTCGGTGATGTTAACCTTAATTTTACCCCATGTTTTCTTTAGGTACACCTCTAAAAAAGACACCACAGGCGACAATAATGTCTATGCAATCGTTCTGAAATGGCCAGAGAATGGTATACTGTCGCTCGGAGCTCCATGGCCTACTGAGATCACAAACGTCTCCATGCTAGGCTTTAGTGGGGATATCAGCTGGTCTGGTTCTGTGTCTAAGCAGGGTTTGAATGTCACATTCCCAAAGGTCTCTTTTAAGCAATTGCCATCGATGTGGGCTTGGGTGCTTAGGCTTCGAAGCCTACGCAACGGACGATGAACAATTGCATGTCGTACTCGAACTCGTACTCCTTATGCAATGGTCTGGGCGGGATCTGGGCTTTTATTCTACCTATGCTCTACTGACCAGGTGTAACTATATATTATCAAGAGCGTATTAAGAATTCAATTCTTAATACGCTCTTGATATTATGTTTATATATTTTTACTCACTCCTGATTATATATTAAAAATAAGTCAAAAGATGAGAAGATTGTGCCTCCAGATTGAGAGCACATGGCTAACAGATGGCACACTAGTAACTATGTGCATGAAACACTTGTATTGTCTTGTCAATATTTTCTACGATAACACTAACAGCGTCCGATTCAGTTTGTTTTCATAAAAAATGCAAAAAAAGTAATTCTGTTATCATTGTATGACTGTAATCCTTACGTAATGCGACACCAGGGGGCGATAGCAGTGTGTTAAATATGTCAGCCCCCAGCTGCAAATATTTAACATGATCTCTACTCGCAACCCATTCCATGTTTGGTGTTGATATATAAAGGTGAGTGGTAACTAAACCAATTAGTCACACAGTCTCGACATTGATAACCCGTGTTGCTGCAAATGTATACAAATTGCAATTTTGCATACTGTGTGTTGAATTTAAAATGAAATAAAATCTGGTTTTTGTACTACGCTAGGTCACATGCGTCTAAACAGAGGAATTGCTCCGACCTGTGATTGGAGGATAAAAATAGACCCCGCCCACTTTTCCATTTTTGGAGGATAAAAATAGAATTCGTGACGTTTCGTTTCACCGGTCATAGCCGCGCGTGCATATTTGCTAATTAATTAGTCTAATCGCGCTTCAATAGACTCAAATTTCACAGACGTGTTTTTCTACACGTACGAAGAACTACGTACTAGAACGTAGTAGAAGAAAGAACGTGCTAATTAATTAGTCTAATCGCGCTTCAATAGACTCAAATTTCACAGACGTGTTTTTCTACACGTACGAAGAACTACGTACTAGAACGTAGTAGAAGAAAGAACGTACTAGAACGAAATTTCTAAGACATGTGTCTATAATAGCTAGAATTTATAGAAATGTAACTCAAATCATTCGCTCCATATGATAGTTAGTACACGTTCCGGTGCAAATACACTTTATGACGTCCAGTATGGCGGCGCAGTATGGGGGCGCCGGTGCAAATACACTTTATGACGTCCAGTATGGCGGCGCAGTATGGGGGCGCCTAACCCTAACCCTAACCCTAATTCTAACCCTAACCCTAACCCTAATTCTAACCCTAACCCTAACCCTAACCCTAAACCTAACCCTAACCCTAACAATAGGGTTAGGGTTAGAATTAGGGTTAGGGTTAGGGTTAGGCGCCCCCATACTGCGCCGCCATACTGGACGTCATAAAGTGTATTTGCACCCACGTTCCTACCGGTCATAGCATAGCGTATGCGGCGGGAGTGGGCGGGGTCTATTTTTATCCTCCAATCACAGGTCGGAGCAATTCCTCTGTTTAGACGCATGTACTAGGTCTAGGGGCCTACAGTCTACACTACTACTAGTACTACTGCTAGTACTACTTTTCTACACTACAGTTTGCAGTGTCAGTACTGTAAAAGTGCAACATCGGGGTAAATGCGGTTCATGTAGTTTGAAGAACTCAACAGTGGTTTAAAATTTTTAGGAGGATCGTTTATTACAAGAAAATTGATAAGGTCAATAGTCAAATGGCTGAGGCAATTATTCGCGATCTTTTGATGTAAGTTTACAATAATGTTCATTTTCATACCTAATCCGAGTGTTTTCTAGCTCATCAAAACTCAGTCGTGAATTTATTTCCTAAAGGACTGGACGAAAGGTCTAAGCGAATGGACTGTCGTACCTCCAGCCTCGTAAATTGGAGATACGGCTGCCGTACCTCCGGCGACTACCTAAATTAATGCTAAAACCAAATGAATTATTAATTAATTGACGCTAAATACTAAATTGCATACAGAAATAACGTTTGGCATACCCTACAATTTTGGCCAAAAGACTCATACATGCTGCTAGCATTGATAGTCTATTAGATTTTTTTATTCCAGTACCTTGCTATTAACTTGTAATGATTCAAAGAATTGCATTCTTTCTTGATCTTTGGGAAACTGTTCCAAAGCTTAGGCCCGTAACTTAATAGTGACATGGTCGAGAGTATATTTCTCCCTTTTGCAGTATGTCATTACTAGTAAAGACTTGCTAAGTCACAATATTTAAATAAATTCTACATGGTAAACAAAACGAGGCAGTTTTTTGTGTTGGATTTTTCAACCGGATTGGTTTCAGAATCGGTAAATTTTTACGATCCAGAAGCTTGTCTTAGCTTGCTTCAAAATCATCGTAGACGAATTTCAAAGCTCTGTACTATGTACGTTCAAGTTTGATATTGTTCGTTGCACCACCAAAATGCAACACGCCAACACACAGTGGTTGAAATGCATTAATAATAAAGTATCTAAAAACTTACATCCAGGCTGCCTGATAAAGATAGTGGGCCAGTTTTTTGAGTAGGCCTACTTTCAGCTGAGCAGAAGGCTTTTCTTAGCAAAATTGGTTTACATGGTGAAGGAAACCCACCTGATCATCCATGCCAACTATATGTAATTTCATATGTTTCACTTATTGTATTAAAGGATGTTTGTTTTTCCTCTTCTTGCTTTGATTGTATATCACACACATTCAGTTTTAAGTGTGGCGGTGTCCTCACTGTACTTGTGTGGCATTACTTAAGATCTAGTAGGGTTTGCTTCCATCACTTTTGCTTCAAACCACAACCACAAATAATCGTTTGTCTCCCCGATATTTCGAAGACCTGCTATATTAACAATAGCAGTAGCAATATATAAGTATATAGCCAACATTGCACTATGGTGACGATGAGTAATTGCAATGGAAGCCATGGACATGGGACAGTGGGTAGCCTTTGAAAGGATAATAATATAAGCTGTATTGTATAGCACAATGTCTCCAAAACAAACAAAAAGTGTAGCAAAACCTCGCAATCACCCCTGGTACAACGAAGAGTTATTAGTAAAATTGAGAAAAATACTGTTCTTTAACCAGTGATCTAAATACCAGAGTAGAGACCTTGCCACATAGAATTTGCTAAATCGAGGCAAGCTGAGTCAATGCGCTTGACACTTTGTTTTGCATGGATGTGAAAGAATCAGACCTATATTCATTAGAAGTAGATATTGGAAATTCCTATTAGGTCATAGATTAGATGTTTAGACTAGATGGGATCGAGCTTATATTAGATTTCTATTAGAATCTTTATATATGATTTCTTATTGTCTATTATTCATCCAAACTGTTATATCATTCAATAAAAGAGGGTCGTGTAATGCATTCATGAATTATCTCAGTTTATCTGTGTCTATGAAAGTCCTTTTTGGTTAAATAAACTATATGCCATCAAACTTGTTGATGGAAAGACTCAGTGACATGTTAAACTGTTGTTGGTACATACCAGCATGCCAGCATGAATACTTCTGCAATGTATTAGCTTGCTTCTATTTTCTAGCTATTATGCATTTGAGTATTTATCGACCTATTTATCTATGGCATATGAACCATGCAAATGCACATTTGGATTCTTTTTCTTTACTATTGTTATGTATTTCTTTTTATTTAAATGAGTCACTGACTATTATTTTGTTATTTTTGTTGTCAAGAGTAAGATGGTAGGAACAAGAGTGTTATTGTGCTTCTTACCCCTATTCTTATGTAATATGATTTGTTAGTTGTATAGTGGCATTGCTTTGTGTGATTGATTAGTACGATATGCTAATTGCCCGTATGAACGTAGTTGGCCCCTTTGCTGTTTGGCTGCATACTTGCTCTTCTGGTATAAGATTGCTTTAGAGACAAAAGTAACTCTATGAGTAACAGCTAGGTCAATATTTCTCACGAATAACGCTTTCACTGAGAGAGCCTCTATGCCTGGTATTATTATCTGTGGTGCGGCCAACATTACATGTTCACATGTTAACATTCACATGTTAATGGCGTCTTGTTATACACGGGGGTATTTTCAGATGCCTAGCCATCCTTCTGGAGCGCATGCATGCATGGTGCTGTATATGGTTACACAAGGGGCATCGGTGCACATGCAGCCGTGAGGCAGGCAGGCCGCGCACAGATGACACGAGGTTAAACATAGAATCCGCATTTATACTGAGCGTCGTGGCAAGAGGCAGACAGCCGGTGAAATGTTTAGCGCTTTCGATAAGTATACATGACGTCGGCACTACTCTCGGCTGTCGTCTGCTGCAGTCGGCGCGTGTATAAGAGCCCCGTTGGCTTCCCGCCAGCCAGAGTCTAGAAAAACATCGCCATCATCGCTGTCTAAAAAGATGTTTGCGTAATTCTCGTTTTCGACTGTGTGCTTTTTCATGATTATGAAGGTAAGACGAGTGATTTGAACCGTGTGTGTGCGTACGTTTATACTTATTGCAATCTTTGCCGCATGCTTGTATTTTGTGAAGACTCTAAGAAATTAAGAGCTGTGTATCGCTCTGCGGTATGGGGATTAGTGTTTTATCACGTAAACCCCTCTAACACCAAACAGATTTTAACAACATGGTTGATGTCCGTGTACATGCGTGTGTGTGTGTGTGTGCGTGTGTGCGCGCGTGTATAGTGGTGTGCAAGCCTGGCTGTGTGTATGTGTACATGCGTGCGCGCGTGCTTGCATCCGTCTGTACGTCTGCTTTCGCGTGTGGGCAACTAATGACATTTTATAGATAGTTACTTCTGCCCGAACCAAAAAAGCGCGAGTGCTAGTGTTGACTTATTTCCTCTGGATCTTCCTCGTCGGCGTACATATGTTCGCGGCAGTATTTCTTGAGAGAAAAAAAATTAGGATTTTATTAATAGCAGACTCCGCTGTTGCCCCGTGATACATTAACCGAAACAAAATCGCGTCACTGACCCGAATTGATGGTGTTTCACCCGTATCGTGTATATATACTTCCCGAAGCCATGCGGTGGTGATGCTGCACGCTTGATCTTTATATATCAGAAGTAGATAATAGGGTTATATATGCTGTTATATATGCAAGCTACGTTGAGCTACGCGCCTATACGTACCAACCTAACATGCAGTAGCTTTATCGGCTTACTACCGTGTTACGTGCTCTAGCTGGAGTTTTCCCTTGGCCAAAAGTTTGCGAGCGTGGGCATCCGTTTCAAAAACGGTCGCGGCAGGAAAAAGTGCAAAATAGCAACGCACTACGTGAGAGGCGGTTGTACGTGTTTGGTTTGGCATCCTGGAACGCGTTTGGCACGCGTGTTATTGTACGTATGTTTTGTTTGTATATTATTAAGCGTGTAATAGGTTCTCTTTTACTGTTTTCTTAGCTTCTGCTGCTATTAGCTCTCAACGCGTATACGTGGCGTTTGATACATTATTTCTGACGGAAAATTGTTTACATTTTTATAATCTATATTACCAAGAACGTGTAAACTCTGAGTAAATGACTCTGAACTATATTTTTAGAAATGCTAGTTTCAGTAGTAGATTAATAATTCAGTTAAAATCAGGATATAAGGACCCAAGAAATCAATATTATAGCCGTAACAATGGTTATTCGTTAACACAAATTTATTATTATTTTGCCATTCACCCGTTAAATGTTTTTCCCACCTACTCGCAGTGCATTTACTATATATCTAAATATTTATATTATGTTTACCATTTTAGAACCAGAAGTACATAAAGTAGAGATTTTCTCATTCATATGCTCCTGTTAGCATTATTGCATCATAATATGTAAAAGAGCAAAATGATGACGGTGATGTTGATGATCGTGATGATGATGTGGTTTGTTTTGTTAGGCCTCATTCACTCATAGTTGCAAGCAGAGCGTTTAGAAGCAATGTCAGGTGGTGCGGACACCGCAGCAAATGGCTGTTACTCTGCTGGTGTAGATTACAGCGCTGGTCAGTCGCGTGATGCTCCCGCGTTTCCATGGAAACATGTGCACGGTTTTCTGCTGTAGACAAGTATTTTTTTTTTTAAATAGTGTGTGTGTGTGTGTGTTTTTCGAAAACAATAGTTTACATGCCAATTGAATCAACATACCGATTCGAGTTGGTTGGTTCTGCGATTGATAATTTAGAATATGTGTGTATGTTCTGCCGTGCCAGATCATTGGTGTGACTGCGTGAATAACTATTTTCCCAAATGCTTATTTACATGGCTTTCATATTGGCTTGGAGCTAAAACATTTAAGCCGTTTTCTTTTCCAATACCCGATACCTATTATAGCTAGGTTTGTCCCTGTTGTGATTTCTGCTTTCTAAGTTGGCTTTATTAGACCGCTGTGCATTTTGTACTAGTACAGTGCAATAATTTCATTTATTATAAAGCTGATATACAGCGGATTTAATGTATTTGGTCGTGGTTGATAGGTTTACACCAATTGCATCGTGTATATATGAAAGTTTTTGACGAAATAAAAGTGGTCCTAAACAACAGAATTATCGTATTGTAATTCGATTTTGTATGTAAACTATCGTAATAGAGATTCCTCCCATTCGAACTCGGTCAGTGGAAGATGGCTTTTTTTCTCTTTTTTTTACGTCTTTTGTTACTTGATATATGACCCTTATTTGCTTTCAGACGAATGGAGGGGCAGGGAGCTTGCCACCGATTCTTCCCTGGAGCAGGCCATGTACAGCTTGATTGACAATAAGATGTCTAAGAGTAGCCAGAATCCCCTCACGAGGGCGCTGCATGCAGCCGTTGAAGTAAATGATGTTGCACCGGTGGAGAAGCTCATACAGGAAGGTGCTGACCTCAGAGCCTACGTACATGGATGGACCCCACTAGGTGACGCTGCCGTGCTACACTATATTTTCAAAAAAGTACTCGATGGGTGTCACCAGGAGCACATCTAGATCTAACTTTATCACATAATTATCTCTCAAGTTTGATGGACGTGTTCCCGATATCACCCACATGAGCTTGAGGCAAAAGTTTTTCTGCTTTTCTGCCTGTGCGTATAATTAGGTTTAATAGCCAATCTCTCTAGTTCTTCTAACTGATATAGAGCTCTGAATTGATGACGTCACGGTGGCATGACAACGAACCCACTGGTTCTAAACAATCATATGCTCTGGTAACATTAACTGCGTGAAAATGGTGTCGTGTTTTGTACCCGATTGTAACCATCATTCTGAGAGTCATTATTGCAGTTTTTATAGATTTCCAAAGGATGGAAGTGAAAAGCAACGGAAAAAAATAAAAAATAACAAAATTTTATTTTATTTTATTAATTCAATATTGTAAGATCGACTTGCTACCGATGCTTTACCGCTGTCTACAGCGCACACACACTCGTGTTTTACGTACGCACAACATTTTCACGCAGTTAATGTTATGGAGCCAGTGGGTTGTGTAGAACCAGCCCGTACGTTGTCTTGACAACGTAACGTCACACTTCGGTACTCTATAGCGTCATGTCTATCACAGAGGTTTTAACGAAGACGCGTACGGCGCTCCACGTGGGCGGGCGCGGTCTAGACGGTCTAGTGCTATCACCAAAACCGCCGCCGCCGCGGCGACTGGCTGCGTACGTGGCAGGTTTTTACCAACCTCCTCACCCCGCGCTGCCCGTAGCGACGGCCCGTCGTGCGAGCACGTGCTGGCGTGGCCGTGCCAGTTTTTACACGTAGCTAATCCTACGTACACGTACATACTGGCCCCTGCTGCAGCGCGCCCATGCAGCAGCAAAGCAGCAGCAGCAAGAAATACTGGCCATGCAGTAGCAAAGCAGCAGCAGCAGCAAGCAATACTGGCCTTAATTAATTAATTAAATATTGTAAGATCGACTTGCTACCGATGCTTTACCGCTGTCTGCAGCGCACACACTCGTGTTTTACGTACGCACAACATTTTCACGCAGTTAATGTTATGGAGCCAGTGGGTTGTTTAGAACCAGTGGGTTCGTTGTCATGCTATCATGACGTCACACTTCGGTACTCTATAACAGATACTAGCAAGTAAACCCATTCAACTATGAAGGCACATGTTTTCACACGCTTTTCATGTGTTAGGTAAACGCATACCCGTATGAAAGCAGTGCATGTTTGACATTAGTAGATGCAAATGCGAATTTTACCATGTCTTTACGTGTTTACATATTCTTCTCATGTTTTCACATGGAATTTTCACGTGTTCGCATGTTTCTCGTGCGTCTACTTGTGTGTTTACGTGTGTTTTTCTCATGTGTTTACGTGTTTTCTCCCACGTGTTAACGTGTTTCTCCCACGTGTTTATGTGTTTTCTCCCACGTGTTCACGTGTTTTCTCCCACGTGCTAACGTGTTTTCTCACACGTGTTTTACCCACGCGTTTACGTGTTTTCTCTCACGCGTTTTCGTGTTTTTCGTCGCGCAGGTAAGGCGGCGCAGCGCGGCAACCTCGGCGTCGTGAGGGCGCTGCTAGGCAACCGCGCCGTCGTCGTCGACCAGCTCGACTTCTACGAGCGCACGGCGCTGATGTACGCCTCCGAGCACGGCCACCGCGACGTCGTCGACGCCCTCATCGAGCGAGGTAAGTGCCCGGTCCTCGGCGGCTACGCTCGGTCCTCCGCCGCTGCGAAGCCCGGCCCTCCGCGACGACGCCAGGTCCTCGGCGGCTACGCCCGGTCCTCCGCGACGACGCCAGGTCCTCCGCGACGACGCCAGGTCCTCGGCGGCTACGCCCGGTCCTCCGCAGCGATGCCCGGTCCCCCGCGGCGATGCGCCCGGTCCTCCGCGGCGATGCGCCCGGTCCTCCGCGGCGATGCGCCCGGTCCTCCGCGGCGATGCGCCCGGTCCTCCGTGCCGATGCCCAGTCCTCCGCGGCGATGCCCAGTCCTTCGCGGCGATGCGCCCAGTTCTCCGCGGCGATGCGCCCGGTCCTCCGCACCGATGTCCAGTCCTCCGCGGCGATGCCAGGCCCTCCGCGGCAATGCCAGGCCCTCTGCGGCAATGCCAGGCCCTCTGCGGCAATGCCAGGCCCTCTGCAGCGATGCCAGGCCCTCCGTGGCAATGCCAGGCCTTCCGCGGCAATGCCAGGCCCTCCGCGGCGATGCCAGGCCCTCCTCGGCAATGCCAGGCCCTCTGCGGCAATACCAGGCCCTCTGCAGCGGTGCCAGGCCCTCCGCGGCAATGCCAGGCCCTCCGCGGCGATGCCAGGCCCTCCGCGGCAATGCCAGGCCCTCTGCGGCGGATGCCAGGGCCCTCCGGCTGGCGATGGCCAGTCCCTCCGCCACCGCGGATGCCAGGCCTCGCGGCGGATGCAGCTTCCGCGGATCATGCAGGCTCGCCGGCGATGCCGTCTCGCGCGATGCGCCAGTCTCCGCCCGCAATGTTCCAGTCCTCTGCCTGCGATGCAGTCCTCCGCGGCGATGCAGGCCCTCCGCGGCAATGGCCAGGCCTCCGCGGCGGGATGCCGAGTCGTCGGGGCGATGCGCCCAGTCTCAGCGCCGATATCCAGTTCTCGCTTGCCGATGCCAGCCTCCGTGGCGATGCCGAGGCCTCGCGGCAATGCCAGCCTCCGCGGCGATGCCGGCCTCCGCAGGACGCTCGGGTTTTGTCCCTTCGCCATGACGCCCGGTTTCTGTGGCGTTCAGGCGCGTTCGCCAAGTCGGTGGTGGTAGGTTGGCGTAGGGTAGTTCAGGGCACAACTCTCAGGTTGGCTCTTGGTACACTGTTTGGCATTGAGGTGTTCTCAGGCACTTGTTGGTTTAGGTGCTCTCAGGCATCTCAGTCTGCGGCCATTGACAGCGTTGCTGCGGAGTACGTGTAAAGTATCAGTGGGATCTAGGTGCATAAAACATTGATTCATGTTCCGGCCAGCAGCATTGCAGATATGCTCAGCTCTGAAGTGATCTCTAAAAGTAAAGAGAGTGATGCAAGCTCGGGTCATGTCACAGCGGGCAGGCGTTGTTAGGCCAAACTTGAGGTATCAGAGCTCAGAGCGCACCTAATTTCAGTTGTGTCCTTTTAAGTGCATCCAAACGAAGGATGACAAATTGTTGCGCTAGGGTTGATTGCTAGATTACATTTTCCTGTTGTGATTCATTGATTGCTGAGTTGTGTGCGTTTCTTGATTTCCATCGGATTTCGGCGTAACTTCAGTGTCGATTGTATTTGTATTATCGCTGTATAGTTTCTTGACCTATACAGGCCTTACTATGTTGGTTGTTCATGTTGTCAAAATCTCTAGAGAGTAGCGGTGCAATCTTCGCACTGTTGTTCTTACACAGGTTGCAGGCTTTGACATGGGAGATGTGATAATGACTGACGCTGTCTTCAACTGCCAGGTCTTGAGATATCGTTAAGTGTGCCTGCTTAAGGCTGGAAGTAAATCCAGGGCAAGACGCTTTGACACGAGGTATAGTAGCTGTTTATGGGTCTGTCTGCAAAAAGAGGAAGATATATCCTCAGGCACCGTTTTTGTCAGCACAACCGATTGCAGCAGCACGTGCCTCAAAGTTATTTATAGTTTACGGCTCAAATTAGGCATTCTAGGACGACTACCGGTTACCACTGGACATTACCACCGACATTACCCCCCGCCGGGAAATACCACAGCGCGTTACCAACCCGGACAAGTTACCACCAGGACAATTCACACCGGACAATTACCACCGCGTACATTACCCACCGGACAATTAACCACCAGACAAATATTACCCACCAGGACAATTACCACCAGAAATTACCCCAGAGACAGGTACCATCAGGCAATATTAGCCACCAGGAAATTACACCTAACCTTCCAATAAGGGGGAAATTCCCTTTACCGTAAATTTTTGTCTGCTGCAATTAATAATTATGTCTGGAAAGAGAGAAATGGCCTACCCCATGTGTGTCAGAGAACGCGGCGTTGATAATGGGGACGGACGGAGAGGGAGGTCGCCCCTACCGTCTATAATGACGGGAATGTTGGTATCCCCAATGATCTTGTCTGGCCATGTACGTTATGTTATGTAAACTGTTAGTGTGTGCTGTGTTGCTGCAGGAGGGTCGTAAATCGGGGGGGAGCACCACCCGCTCTGAAGGAGGGGGGGATTGGCCTGTACACAATCATCCCCCTGAAAATCACAAAAAAAAAAGAAAAAAAAAATAGCCAAAAGTATCTTTTCAACATCAAAACACGTGAAATTGTGAAGAAATTGCAATTCTTACTGTGTTTTTATAAATGCTATTAGATTACTATAGTAAATAACTGTGTACATTCTGAAAGTCATGAAAGTGTTTGAATCCTAACTTGCAGGGTTGGAGTCTATGGGTTGAGATTACTTTATAGACATGAAAATATGCCCATAGGATATGCCTCAGATGTGCAGGAAAATTGGCTTTTAATATTTCAAATTGTACATGCCTACGGCACGTGCCAAACGTCAGTTTGTCAAAATTTGGCATCTGTGCGTGGATGTATGTAGTGCATGTTAAATGTATGTACGTGTGTTTGTGTGTGTGTGTGTGTGTGTGTTTGTTCGTTTGTGTGTGTATGTGTGTGCATTGCGTGCATGTGTGTGCTTTTTTCTATGTGTGTGTGTATGTGTGTAGTGTGTTGCGTGTGTGTGTGTGTGTGTGTGTGTGGTGTGTGTGTGTGTTGTGTGTGTGTGTGGTGTGTGTGTGTGTGTGTGTGTTGTGGTGTGTGTGTGTGTGTTGTGTGGTGTGTGATGTGTGTGTGTGTTGTGTGTGTGTGATGTGTGTGTGTGTGTGTGTGTAGTGTGTAGTGTGTGTGTGTGTGGTGGTGTGTGTGTGTGGTGGTGTGTGTGGTGTGGTGTGTGTGTGTGTGTGATGTGGTGTGTGTGTATGTTCGTGCGTGCGCGATTCGCGCCGACGTGGGCGTAAATGAATTGTGGGTGGTTGCTCGTGCTAGTATGTGAGGGCTATCGCCGCATCCCCCATCTCGCGTAGCGGACTAGCTCTGGTCTACATGATGCTGGGGATGTGATAGTGTTTCCTCATTTTTCTTTGTTGATTGCGTTCAACTCGTGAAAGCGCGACACGTACACGTGGCGATGCGCTGCGTGTGTATCGTCACGATGCTGGCGCGTGCCAAGTGTGCGTGGTGCAGTACACTGTGCCGTGCTGTGTGGTCGCACGTACACGTGCAGGTGCGTGGTGTGGCATGTACACGGTTGCGTGCGTGCGTGCATGTGCACGTGTGTGTTGCGTGTGGGTGCAGTACACGTGCGATGCGTCCGTGGTGCAGTGCGTGCGAATGTGTGCGTGCGGTGTCAGTACAGTGCGTGGTTGCGTGTGTACGCTACCGGGTGTGCGTGCGTGGTTGGTGCCGACAACGTGCGTGGGTTAGTACCGTGCGTGGCGTGCGTGCATGTTACGTGTGCGTGGGTGTCGTGTGCAGTAGCACGTGCGTGTTAGCGACGTACACTGTGCGTGCGTGGTGCATGTGCATGTGCGTGCGTGGTTGTGTGGCAGTACAAGTACGTGCGTGTGCACACGTGTCGTGCGTGTGTCGACGTACACGGTGCGTGCGTGCGTGCACGTTGTAGTCACGGGCGCGCGGGTGTGTAGTACACGGGCGCGCGGTGCTTGTGTACGTACACGGAGGCGCGGTGCGTGTGTAGTACACAGGTGCGCGCGTGACGTGCATGTGCACCGTGCGCGTGCGGCTGTGTGCAGTCACGTACGTGCGTGCGTGTGCACGTGTGGCCGTGGCGTTACCTTAGCGACCCTGAAAAATGTTCGACATGTACGTGTGCATTCGGTGGCTGTGGCTTCGCTCCGCTGCTGAATGCGCAGGTGAAGGCGATAATTGCGATATGAACTTCAAATCGGGTATCGGCGAATGGTCGAAATAAGTCAAAATATCGGCAGTATCAGTGGAATGTTGAAGTTGAAATATGAAATCATTGAAGTTTGGTTCGTAATGATCATCATTACGTACGGTGTTGTGTGGGGGGGGCTAGGGTAATCGTCCGGGGGTGGGGGTAATTGTCTGGTTGGGTACATTGGTCGGGTGGATATTGTTCCGGGGCGGAGAACGGTAGTTGTCCTAGTGGGTAATTGTCCTGGTGGGTAATTGTCCGGGTGGGTAATTGTCCTGGTGGGTAATTGTCCGGTGGGTAATCGTCCGGGTGGGTAATTGTCCTGGTGGGTAATTGTCCGGGGGGTAATTGTCCGGTGGGTAATTGTCCAGTGGGTAGTTGTCCGGATACGCAAAATTAGTGTGTATTTAGTTTTACTGATAAATGCATACATTTCTTTATTGAACTTAAGATCTTTAGTAGTGAAGCAGTTATGAGCCACTAATATATTTAACCGATGGACTCTGATGGTTTGTCATATCAATTATCAAGGATTCTGTTTTCTTAAGACTAAGATTAACTGATGTTGTCATTTAATTTTCCAGTGAACGTTTAACTCCCTTGCACTGTGCATGTGGACGAGGCTTTACAGGGATCGCGAAGAAATTGCTCAAATATGGTGCTAAAGTAAGTTGTGCAAAACGTTTTGCAATGTGGTTTTACTCGTTGTTTTACTTCGCTCAACAGTCTTGCAGTTATGAGTTGCTGGATGCAATAATAAAATTTGTATTCTACATTATCGTAGGTAGATTCCCTCGACTATAGCAAGAAGACTCCACTTCATGTTGCAGCCATCAGAGGGCACCACGAGGTGGTGGAACTTCTCATTGAACATGGAGCCAATATCAACTTGGCATACACTAAAGGTAGAGCTGCAATTTTCTTAAACTTTCAAGTAGTTTAAGATTAGAAAGAATGACTGCACACTTATGTGCAGTATGCACTTATGCTTAGTATATGCACATAGCGTCGTTGTACGTACGTCAGTTGTAATATTTTATACGTGGCTGTGTTATTTCTAAAAAAAGGTACTAAAATTATCAATGGAACTGCACCAGTCAAATTGCTGACGATATTACTGCTGGTAATGCGCTTAATGTGGGACTATCAACAGTAGATATATGACCACATTTAATCATGTTGCTATATCTATATCTACAGTTTCACTCACTCTTCATAAAGCTCTGCAATGATTGTATTTCGCAGATCATACACCACTGTTTGAAGCCGTGTGGCAGAACGACATGGAAATGGTGCGAATGCTTCTGCAAGGTGGTGCCGAGACCAGACACTGCGCGCTGGTGCACAACGCCATCTCTCACAGGAATATCGAGCTAGTCGACATGCTCGTGAAAGCAGGTGAGCGTGTATGTGTAAGTACGTGTCTGTCACTTGTGAACATTTCCGTCACGACTCGCTCACGTTTTGTTTCCGCACGTGCAGTTGTGCACCTAGTGAGAATCGAACTACTGCCAGATCCCAGACGGTCCTAGATCTGTGGTCACACCGAGTTTAGGTTGAAGCTGACATAGCTATGGTTGGAACGAAGGACCCATTGTCTGAAACATATAAAAGAAGTTACGACGTCCCAAGTCTAAAATGTCTTACCGCTTGGAGTGAAGTCTTGTGTGACATCTTATACCTATATAATAGCAATAACTACATATTTGTGATGTTTCTGACTACTGGGTCCTAGTACACAGCATGCTTTATCTAACCATGCCAGTGCACCAAGTCAACCCATGTTACCGGGCGGTGGGTGATAAACTAGCTTGTGGTTTTAGATTGGAACATCGTGCACTAGAACGCGCTAGACTGTAAACAACAATTTCTTATTTCCTGCTGGGCCTTATTGAATGGAATTTCAATTTTGCAATATCCACTGACGTTTTACTTTAGTAGGGCTCATAGGGTTTATGTCCCCCAGGGTACTGCTGGAACGTACCCTGGTCACTATTTGATATGGTTAGGGTTAGGATTAGGGTTAGGTTTAGAGTTAGGAAGTAGGCGTAGGCGACTCCCTAGACTCGTTAGTGGAGAAGGCGAGGTACGGTCCGGCATATTAGCTGCTAGAGGAGACGGCGGTACCAGGGTACGTTCCGGTATACCGGACCGTACCCAGGGTACGTTCCGGCAGTACCCTGGGGGACATAGACCCTCTCAGCTTTAGTAGGCGAATATTGACACAAGATCAATAGACGTGTTATGCTAACAGACCACGTAGTACACAATGTCATCAAAGCAAGAGTTTGGACAGAAATAACATTTTATGATGTGTACAATGTGCTGAAATCTCACAGCTGGTTAGAGGAATGTAGAATTAGAGGTTTTTAGGACGTATTTTAACTCGATTCTCAACTGTTCCATGTAAGATTAGCTGCATCCAAAACTGGTGCGGTGTATCAGTTATCCCAACGTTTCCTTCTCGTATTAATACTTTTCAATATTCGCCGTCGATTTGTGCTAGGAATCTACAACCGGATATACAAACGTATCTCTCGATCCCACACTACCGGTACAATAATGCTGAGTGCGAACGTAGTTTGTGTAAACACATGAATCCCCCCCCTCACCCCCACCCGTGTGTGTGTGTGTGTGTGTGTGTGTGTGTGTGTGTGTGTGTGTGTGTGTGTGTGTGGACACGTGCGGTGCGTGGGTCGGACGCGTGGTTTGGTTACCGGCGCGCTTGCATTTGCCGTGTGACTCATTTTTGCCGGATGTTTGCACGTCCTGTCGGCGTCTCTCTGATGGTGACGCGGTGCACCAGCCTAATGCCATTTTGTAAAAAATAACGCGCCCGTCGCGGCGGCTTTCTCATCGTCAATGTTTCCACGAATCAACATCGCAGCTGATATACTCGCATCGCGCGCTCACACGGCGCGTACTACGTTTTTTTTCCCCGCGTCTCGGCGATACTTATATCTCCCGTCAGTGCGCTTCGCGAAGATTCTCGTTAATGAGAGCTTTCGAGAGAAAAATTGCAAGATAAATGCTGCTGCGGGTAAGGCGTCATCGGCTGCATGGTTGCGCGCGCGGGACAAGACAGGAAGGTCGTAGGTCGCGTCGTCCTAACCTGTGGGCCGTGTTGATAGGTAAACCTCACGCTCCACGCCCGACACGTTCACCCACTCCTCGCTTCTCCGTTCATTGCATCGCTCTAGTTCGTCTGTCTGCCGGTTCACTGCGTATGTAATTGTAGTATTAATACCACGAACATATCTACAGTTTCAGGAGTGAATAAAAAAAATTCGTTTTTGTTTACGCCTGATAGTATGGATATGTTCATGACGTTGCTAGTATGGGGCGCCAAGTGTCGCATGACTGATTTCGTTACGAAATCAAGTCTACAAAGTGATTTCGTTACGAAATCAACTACTGCGAGTGATTTCGTTACGAAATCAGCTACTGCGAGTGATTTCGTTACGAAATCACTGTGTAGACTTGATTTCGTTACAAAATCATTGATTTCGTAACGAAATCAGTCATGCGACACTTGGCGCCCCATATGTTAGTGGTGTGTTCGTGAGGTGATCACGCATTCGTGTGTGACCTTTCGGCTCGTAGATTTTTTGACGTTGTCTTTTGCTGATGATTTATTTAAACAAACGTCCCAAATAGTAATTAGCTATTGTATAACTTTTAAATATATGACATGTTGCATTGTTTCATAATCTACTCTGTCGGAGTTCATATATATAATACACGTTTTACACTCGAATAAATACCGAATCTATCAAGTTACATCGTCATGTGGCATAGTGTAATTTGATGAATTAATATAATTTTGAATTAATTTATTGTAATTAATAATTCTCTTGAAAGAGTTCCTCCGCTGCGATGCCAGTCCTCCGCGGCGATGCCAGGCCCTCCGCGGCAATGCCAGGCCCTCCGCGGCGATGCCAGGCCCTCCGCAGTGACGCTCGGTCCTTCGCCATGACGCCCGGTCTTCTGTGGCCGTCAGGCGCGTTCGCACAAGTCGGTGGTGGTAGGTTGGCCGCTCAGGGTAGTTCAAGGGACACAATCTCTCAGTTGGGTGCTCTTGGCTACACTGTTTGGCATTTAGGTGTTCTCAGGCACTCTGTTTGGCATTTAGGTGCTCTCAGGCACTCTCAGTCTGGCATTTACAGGTGCTGGAAGTACGTGTAAGTTCCAGTGGGCTCTAGGTGCATAAACATTTGATTCATGTGCGCCAGCAAAGCATTGCCAGATATAGCTCAGCTCTGAAGTGATCTCTAAAACGTAAAAGAGTGCATGCAAGCTCTGTCAGTCACCAGCGGGCAGGGTTCTAGGCCAAACTGAGAGTATCAGAGCTCAGAGCGCACCTAAATTTCATGTTGTGTCCCTTTAAGTGCATCCACAACAAGGATGACACAATTGTCTGCCCGTGATTGCTAGATTACATTCTTCCTGTTGTGATTCATTGATTGCTGGTGTCGCGTTCTTGATTTCCATCGGATTTCGGCGTAAACCTTCAAGTGTCGAATTATTGTATTTATCGCTGTATATTTCTTGCTATACTAGGCCTACTATGTTGTCTGTCATGTCTGTCGCACACATCTCTAGAGAGTAGCGGTGCAATTCTCGCACTGTTGTATCTCTAACGACAGGTTGCAGCTTGGACATGGGAGATGGTGATAATGCAACTGCGCTGCATCTTTCAAGCTGCCAGGGTCATGAAGATATCGTAGCTGTGCTGCTTAAGGCTGGAAGTAATCCAAGGGCAAAGACCTCTTACACGAGGTATAGTCAGCTGTTTATCGTCTGGTCTGCAAAAAGGGAGGAAATAATTCCTCAGGCACCGTTTTTGTCAGCACCCACCCGATTGCGCAGCACGTGCTAAAGTTATTTATAGTTTACGGCTCAAAATTAGGATTCTAGGACAACTACCGGTTACCCACTGGACAATTACCCACCGGACAATTACCCCCCGGACAATTACCCACCAGGACAATTACCCACCCGGACAATTACCCACCAGGACAATTACCCACCCGGACAATTACCCACCGAATAATCTGATATGAACAAACATCAGTAGTCCATCGGTTAAATATATTGAGGTGGCTCATAACTGCTTCACTACTAAAGATCTTAAGTTCAATAAAGAAATGTATGCATTTATCAGTAAAACTAAATACACACTAATTTTGCGTCATCCAGGACTAAAGTCATACGCCACTGACAATTACCCACACCCCCACACGACAATATACCGCACCCCGGACAACTTACCGCTACAGGACAATTACCCACCCCGCGGCACAATTACCTCAGCCACCGGACATTACCCACCAGACCGATTTACGCCACAGGAGACAAATTACCCACCAGGCACATTTACCACCAGACAAATTACCCACCTAGGACAACTACCTGCACGACAGCGATCAATGTACCCACTAGGACAAACTACCCGCCCGGACAATTACCCACCCGGGACAATTACCCACCAGGAACAATTACCCGCCACCCCCCGGACGATTACCCCCAAGCCTGCCCCCCCCACACACACCGTACAGTAATGAGATTCATCTTAACGAACCAACTTCATCGAGTTTCAAGTTTTCAACTTCAAACCATTCACTGATACCTGCCGATATTTTGACTTATTTGCGAGCATTTTCGATACCTCCGCGATTTTGGAAGTTCCATTATCGCAAGTATCCGGCCTTCGCACCTGCCGCATCAGCAAGCGGTGAGCGAAGCCAGAACAGCCACCAATCAGACACAGCATACATGTCGAGACATTTTCAGGGTCGCATAGGGTAACGCACGCATCACGTGCGCTACCGCACCAGCGTACGTTACGTGCACACAGCCACGCACAGCACGTGCAGCATGCCACGCACATGCGCGCACGTGTACGTAGCACACGCACAGCGCGCCCCGTGTACGTACACAAGCACGCGCGCCTCCGTGTACGTACACACGCACGCGCGCCGTGTTATCGTACACACGCACGCAAGCACGCACGGCAAGGTACGTACACACCGGCACGCAACGCACGTGTACGTGCACACGCACGTACTTGTACGTGCACACGCGGCACACGCACGCACATGCACAATGACCGCAGTGGCACAGCACGTGTACGTGCAGCACGCAGGACGATGCCAGCAGGCACCGACTACGCCGCACAGTGACATGCCGCACGCACGCGACGTGTACGTGACCACCACGCTGTTATGACGTACGCACGACGTCACACGGACGTGTAGTACACACGCACGCAGCACGTGTACGTGACACGGACACGCACACAACGCAGCACGGCACACCCACGCATCCGCTGCAAACGCACGCTGTACGTGCACACGACACGCAGCACACACGTGGCACATGCACGCACCAGCTACGCACGTGTACGTGCACACGCGCCGCACGCACGTGACGTGCACACACCACGCACCGCACGTGTAGCGCGTGCACTACGGACACTTGCACGCCCGCACGTGTATCGTACACACGCACGGCAACCCACGTGTAGCCAGCTGTCGCTGCCTTTCACGAGATGTTGAACGCAGATGCATACCAAGAGAAAATGAGGACCCACCTATCAACATCCCCCCGCAGCACTGCCACTGCTAGACAGAGCTAGTCCGTACCGGGAGGAGGGGGGGGATGGTCCGGCGATAGCCATCCATACTAAGCACCCGAGCCACAAAAGCCCACATTATTTACCGCAGAGCGCATCGATGCGCACGCACGAACCATACAGCACGACACACACATCACACACACACACACACACCACACACACCACCACACGACCAGCCACACACACACATGCCACACACACACAACAGCACACACACACCACAACCATACACACACCAGGCCAAGTTAGTCCGAAAAACTGCACACACACACACACACACACAACACACACACACACACACACCACCACACACACACACACACACGGCGGACACACACACACACAGGCCACCACACAACACACACACACACACACACACACACCACACAACACACAGAGCGCACACACAGCACACAATACAGCCAAATACATACACACAAAGTGCATCGCACGATGCACACACATACACCGCCACAAACGAACAAAGCACACACACACACACACCACACAAACACACGTACACTACATTTATACATGCATACCATACATGCACGCACGATGCCAAATTATTTGATACAACTGTAGTTTGGCACGTGCTCGTAGGTCATGTACAATTTGAAAATATTTAAGCCATTTCTGCCTTGCAATCTGATGGCATACTATGGCCATATTTCATGTCTGATCAACTAGTATCGTGTCCAACCCTAGACTCAACCGCTGCAAAGTTAGCGATTCAAAACAGCTTTTCATGACTTTTCAGAGAGTAGTACACAGTAGGTCTACTAATAGTATGAATGAACATGTATTAAAACAAACAGGTAAGAATTGGCAATTTCTCACAATTTCACGTGTTTTTGTATTTTGCAACGATACTTTTTGGCTATTTTTTTTTCTTGTTTTTTTGTGATTTTCATGGGGGGGATATTTGTACAAGGCCATCCCCTCCCTGCATTCAAGAGCGGGGGGGTGCATTCCCCCCCGGGCAATTTACAGACCCTCCTGGCACACACTGGAATCACAACAAACAGTTACATACACATAATCGTAGGCAATGGCCGAAGGAGCCAAGATCAATCTTGGGGATATCATACATTTCCGTCATTATAGGACGGGTGGAGGGGGCGGACTCCCTCCGCTAACGTCCCAATTAATCGAACGCCGCTTGTTCTCTGAAACATGGGTACGGCATTTCTGCTCTTTCCAGACATAACGTACATTATGTATTGGCAGCAGACAAAATTTACGGAAGGGGGGAAATTTCCGCCTTTATTGAGGTTTAGGACTGGGTAATTGTCCTGGTGGTCAATTGTCCTGGTGGGTAAAACTGTCGGCTGGTGGGTGAGATTGGTCCTGGTGGTAATTGGTCCTGGTCGGGTAATTGTCGCTGTGGCTAATTGTCCGGGTGGGTAATTGTCCG